>NC_065452.1:38961408-39265487 GCF_917563875.1 Diabrotica virgifera virgifera | reverse complement strand
GTGTGCGATACTCCATTCGACTCGATATCAATATGATCAAAATTAGTACTATCGAAAGAACATGTATTACTTTTAACACGTTCGTATATTTGTAGAATAGGTACATTTTAACTCATTTAATACTTCCTGTATGAGTGTATCGTTTTGAAAACGTAGCGAAATTCTTGGAGATTCGTATTCGTAATCAGTAATTCGATATTCATAGTCAGAGCATTATTTTTGGTAATCAGAAAAAGTCATTCACCCACTTTCAATGTCAAGAGTTAAGTGTGAAAAATAGATGATGTTTGCGTCTAATTCAACCAGATCACTTCTTATGTAAATATTATGATTACAAATACCTTTTCAAGGAAATATTATAATAAAACTTAATAATTGTTTCTGGCTGATGTGAGATTGCACTTTCAGTTTGCTTCTGTATTTTATAAAATAAAATAAAATTTGAATTATGGTTTTGTTTGGAATAATTACTTGAGAATAATAATTATGATTGGGATCCAAAATAATACCTAACCTAATCCTAATCACCGTAAAAACCTAATAACCGGCTTTTACTAAAAAGAAAAAATCGGTTATAACCGGGACAAAAAACAACCAGTAAAACCGGTTATTGCGAAGTAAAAAAACCAGTTTTAGGTTTAAACCGGTAGGTTTTTCCCATCCCTACTCCATAGGAGCGTTAAAATGCTACTTTAAGGCACTAGTGCTTTGCTTTAAAATTTTTAAGGCACTGCAGCTAAAAGTGAATTGTCAAATTGTGAAACGTCAAAATATTTATATTTCATTTATTAACATTAATATTAATAGTACAACTTGCGCAATTTGAAAAAGGTGGTTTAAAAGGTTTTTTAAAATTTAATTTAAACTGTATTATTGCATTTTTGACACGTTTGTAGAAAAAACAAGTTTATGTTATAGTATAATATTTTCGCTAAGAATTTTTAGACATTCCCCTTGAGTGTAGACAAACAGTTCTACCTTTTACGGGTCATAGGTTTCATGGTTTCAGAAATTAACAAAAATATTGTATTTTATAAATTTATAACGTTTGTAGAAAAAATATTGTATGATATACGTGTTAAAAAGTACATTTTTAAGGCACTCATGTGAATTACATGTTGAACTTTTACATGCGTGCCTTAAAATTGTACTTTTAACACTTATACCATAAATAACTATTAAGTACAACTCTCTCTTAAGCCGGGAATATGGGATGGTTTTCTTGCGAAGGGGTTGTAGCTCAATAGTCGAAATGCTCGTGATTTAAGAGTTTATTCTTAGAATATAAGTTATACGAATTAAACTACTATTAAATTTTTTGTAAAAACTTACAGTTTTTCAGTGATTTACGAAAAACCGCTTTAAAACATGTATTTTTTTCAAGAATAATTAAAATTTTTGATCTTTAATAACTTAAAAAGTATTGACTTATTTTAATAACTTTATATAACAAATGTTGCTTATAATTTGTCCTTTTATTGATTTGTGCAATTATTTTTTATAAAATAATTTTCACTCCCGAGAAGGGGCGGTATCCACCCTCAGGGTAAAGGCTCAAGGTGGCACCATGTCACCTTTGTTTCCTGATCTATCCTCTAACCACTGACCAATTTTCGTGAAAATCGATGAAGGTTCACCGAAATTCAAGGTAATCGTTGATTTTTACCTTCAGTGACCGCACTATACAAAATAAATTGTAATTTACTGATCTAAATGCCTGTAATTTGGGAGCTCATAAATTATTAAATGATATGTAGTCGCCAAATAATTAATTTAATGCATTTTAAGTACAACTCTCTCTTAAGCCGGGAAGATGGGGTAGTTTTCTTGGGAAGGGGTTGTAGCTCAATAATCGAAATGCAGGTGATTTAATAGTTTATTCTTAGAATATAAAAGCTATAGGAATTATATCCTCAATACGATATATTTGAAGTTTTCTCAGCATTTTTCTCTTAAGTTAAATCAATTAAAGGGTTGTTTGGGGGTGAAGGGGATGAGCTCAAAAATCGAAACTATATCATTTTAAGAGCTCATAAATAGCTCGTAATTCTGCCGTAAAAATCGATTCAATATTCCTATTTTTAAGCAGGGGGGGGGCTATTTGTTTTTTAATTGTTGCAAGTGGGGGGGGGGCAGCTCAACACGGGTCCTATAATCAGTCTGAGCCAGTGATCAGACAGAATACGTTATGACGGGTAGCTCTTTCATAACAACAGACTCAGTAAAACACAGATTAAAATGAAACAAATGTATTGAGATACATTGGGGATATTCATATACAGTTTAAAATTAAAATAATAAAATAAAATAATATTGTGTCTTCGCTCCGCTACGAAGAAAGCCTCCTTGGCGGACCTCTGTTATAAAAAACTATGTTGTATTTGCTGTTATAACAAAAGTAATAACAACAATTGAAAAAATATAGGAAACAATCACGCTATACGGAGTCAATATTATATACAGGTAAATAGGGAGAAGTGGACTTTTGAAGTGTGTAAATTAAATAATCCCTAGCTGAGCGCTTTCGGCTTATAAAGCCAGCTTCAGAGATATGGTCAAAAGGTTCAAAATACCACTATGAAGAGAGATGGATCCCATGTATGATATAAAAATACTTCTAAGATAAAAAAGATCAAGGCAAGATTTGTTTATATTTGATTCAGAGTTGGACCACCATCTCCATATAGCTTTTGCAGCATCCTTATGCATCATCGGTGAAGCTTATGCAGTCACAACTCTGAAGGAAATATAAATATAAACATTCTGCCTATTTTAAGGCAAACCATCGCAATGCAATGAACCCACCTTTTGAGACGCAATTTAGCGACATCTCTCGTATTACTAGGAAAACAACGAAAAGCCCCAGATACAAAGTTTACTACCTCTTAAACAATTAGAATAATTCAAATAAAAATATACTAAACAATATTTTAAATCCGGAGTACAATTGTTTTTACAATATATATTGTAAAATCCGGAGATTTTATCCGGAGAATCTGATGCAGAATATTCTGCATGCTGACACCGTAGACTTCAGATGGTAAGGTTTCTTGACCTTACCATGATCAAATATTCGTTTTATGTAATGTAATTTTTCGTGTGAAAGTCCGTTGTGCTTGTAATAGATGTTTTTAACTTTTCTGACCTCAAAACAATAGCTAGGTTGAGCATTTTTCAACAATCAGACAAGGTTTTTTCCAATTTTTTCCATCAATTAAAAAACTGCATAAAAAATAGAAGTATTTTTATATCATACATAGGATCCATCTCTCTTCATAGTGGTATTTTGAACCTTTTGACTATGGCTCTGAAGATGGCTTTATAAGCCGAAAGCGCTCAGCTAGGAATTATTTAATTTACACACTTCAAAAGTACACTTCTCCCTATTTACCTGTATTCATAAGTGTGTACAAAACTATTTCAGTCTTTACATTTCAATATTATATTATATACATAATAGAACAGGGCGCATCTGTAAAAATATTAGTACATTTGGATGTTGAGAGGTGACTCATATTTTTTTGCAGAAATTGCTTGAAAGTAACTCATATAATAATACAGTGGAACCTCGATTATCCGTCTCTCCATTAACCGTCACCTCTGTTAACCGTCAGGGTACATACAGACGTAGTATTGACTATATAAGCAAATATTTTAATATAAAAAAAATAAAAAATAAAAAGTTAAATTGATTTGTGATGACGACACAAACGGCTATCCATGGCTGACAGATAAAGAAATCGTTGAAATGGTAACAAAGGCGGACCAAACAGATTCAGAAGCTGACAGAGACTTGGAATTTGACTGTAGATATGTTGATGAACCTATTTTAACTGACAAAGATTTGCGTAAATAATCTAGAGAAGCTGCATCGCACATGCAATAATTCATCGAGTGGTATTCTCAACAAGAAGAAGCCAATAAATTAGATTGATGAGTAGATTACGACACGATCTTATGCCGATTAAGAAATTCAGCCGTGGCAAAATGTGAAGCAACAGTAAAACAAACAAAGATTTCAGAATATTTTAAATTGATTCGATTGTACGCACACAAATTACTCTTATATTGTCAAACAGAACATACACATGAAATTTGAGAGTTGTACTATGAATTTTTAATTTTTTTTAATGTTCTGTTAACCGTCTTTTCGATTATCCGTTATACCCTTGTTCCGGTGCACTGACGGATAATCGAGGTTCTACTGTATTTGAGTTATCCTCCCACTCAAACAGGTCCGGAATATTGTTTAAATAATCAAAATGTTAAAAAACGAAGGAAAAATTCGATTTTGTTCTTGGTTTTTTGATTATAACTTTAAAAGTATTTATTTCCGAGAAAAGCTGCACTAACATAAAAGTTGCGTAATTAAATTTTCGACAATATAGGATTATTTAAAAATTTTAATAATTTTCACCCTTGTTGCAAAATAGCAATAATTGCGGCAAACTATAAAAAAAGAAGTATTCGCATTTTACGTTTTTCAACCATTTATGCTACACTTAGGACCTTCATATTTCACCCAGAAAAACTTTATGATATAGTAAAACAATGCTGTAAATGTTATTAAGATCGGTTTAATAAACTTTGCAATCCAGCTTTCGCAAAAAAAATTCATTTTTTCAAAATGTTGCAGGACTGAAAATAAAGCAGACAGCAAGTTGAATTTTTTTTTACATATAGAAGAATACTGTTCATTTCATTTGCAATTTGCAAAATTAAAATCGGTTAACTACCACGGCGAAGTAACTTTTTAAATAAACATTAATTTTTGGTGCTACGCGCAGGACAGCGGATACGTTTGCTCTGATTGGGCATTCCAATGACTTTTGATAATGATTGATAAATTTTAATTTTTAGTACATTTCGATATAAATAAATAAATTTGTTTATTGCATAATAAAAACACATACTCTGTCCTTTCAAATTACACTTTTTTAGCAAAATCTTTCTTTGTTCATATTTTAACTTAGAAAATAATAGTTTATTATTTTTAAACATATGTAATTGTTTAAATAATATTTCACAAACAATAATCAAATTAGTTTGATTTTTGTGGAATTAAAATATTACAATACAACAAAATATAGAGTAAAAAATAATATATTAGATAAAGGTTGGAAGAAATTTTAGTGGAAATCAACTTGTGTGAATCGAACACCGCTGTCCTGCTCGTAGCATGAAAAATTAATGTTTATTTAAAAAAAATCCTGACGCCGTGGTAGTTAATCGATTTTAATTTTGCAAATTGCAGATGAAAGGTACAGTATTCTTCTATATGGAAAAAAATTCAACTTGGTGTCTGCTTTATTTTCAGTCCTGCAACATTTTGAAAAAACGATTTTTTTTTGCGAAAGCTGGATTTCAAAATTTATTTTGTAAAATCCATTAAACCAATCTTAATGAAATTTGCAGTATTGTTTTATTATATCATATAGATTTTTTGGGTTAAATATGAATGTCCTAAGTGTTGCATAAATGGTTGAAAAACGGAAAATTCGAATAATTGTTTTGTTATGGTTTTTTCGCATATATTGCTATTTTGCAACGAAAGGTGACAATTTTTAAAATTTTTGATCAATTCTATATAGTAGTAAATTTAATTGCGCAACTTTTATGTTGGTGCAACTTTTCTCGTAAATGAATACTTTTAAAGTTATAATAAAAAAACGAAGAAAAAAATTGAATTTTTTTTTTTCATTTTTTGACATTTTGATTATTTATTCTTGATATGGACATATGGGATACAGCTATGGGGCTGTACAAAAGAAAGTAACATCCAAATTATACAACGATATCAGAATAAAGTATTAAGGGACATCGTCAAAGCTCCATGGTACGTCAGAAACTGTGATCGTCATCGAGACCTCCAGATGGATACGGTTATCCAGACAATAAGTAAGTTTGCCGAGAGTCATGAACAAAGGCTCTCCAACCATGTGAATGTCGAGGCCATCAATCTCCTAGACAACGCCAACCAGATAAGAAGACTTAAGAGAACGAAGCCGTTCGAGTTAGTGCAATGTTCAAATGCGTGAAAGTGAAAAAGCAGAGCAAAGTGCGGCTAAAGTGTACACGTTAGCTAGTAGCACTGTAATGTATTAGAGCCTAAGCAATATTGTTGAATATGACCTTAGAGAAGTTTTTTATAATATTTTGTATATAGAACTAACTTGCTTATTGATCATAGCAATGATCAGATAGCAATAACGATAAGATTCCTGTTGGAGTTTTATTAAATAAATAAAAAAAATTATTCACACATAATAATTTTTGTGAATTGATAAACTATGATATTTCGGTACATGAAAGGTTTCACTGCTGTTAAAAGGTTTCTTATATTTTTGCCAAATCACGGTCATAAAGCAGAAGATATATTTAATTCTATAATGACATTCTTGCAAGAACATGATACCGATTTGAAAAGCTGCAGGGGACAGTCCTACGACAACGCGTGGATTCCGTGTGTCGTCCACTCTCTAAATTTTGTTGCAAAACTGCAGCTGAGGGTTGTCCTGCTGTCACTGCATCCTTTGATTTCTTAGAAGAACTATATGAACTATATATATTTTTCACTTCCTCTACATAGATATACATCTTGTTAATCGGATGTTTAAATGCTGCGCCTTTAAGAGAAAGCAACGCCGACCGTTGCAGAAATATTACTTTTCCTAAAAGAGTAAATACTACTGCTAGATGATCATCTAGAAATGATGCCGCAAAAGCACTAGTTAAAGGTTATAATCAGATTAAAGGAGTAATATCCAAAATTTCAGAAGACGATGAGCAACAATAATTATTTAAAACTCGTAGCGATGTAAATGGTTTGTATAATCGAATTTGTTTACTGGAAACAGGAATATTCGCAATATTTTGGAATGAATAGAGATGACAAACAGCAAAATTCGTATTCCCCAAAATCCAATTATTGACCTTAATTCAGTAGTGGCGGCACTTAAATCACTTAAAGAATTTATACTCCTTTTAAGAATATTCGACTGACTTCACTGCTCACTCACTGAAGCTTACCTTATAGCAATGATTAAGATGAAAATCTAGTGGTCGACTGGTACAATATGTACAAATTTTCAATTTATTTAAAGAGGAAATCGGCTCATCAAATTAATATAAGTTAAGAATTTCAAATGTACCGACTGTTAAAAGAGAAGAATGTGAATGATGAGGTTCCAAACGTTGAGATGACACTTCGTTTATATTTATTTCTGATGCTAACTAACTGAGTGGAGAGAATTATTCTCAAAATTTAAGTTAATTAAAAATCGACTTCGGTCTATGATGCGCCATGAGCGTTTGAATCATCTCCCTACAATGAGCATTGAACACGATGTCTTCTTAAAGCAACTAGACATGCCCGATATAATCAAGGAATTTTCAATTAAAAAATCTCAAAAATTACCCGCACTTTAACCATACATTTTATTGTGTTTATTTTTAATATTTTACTGTAACAGGATACAGCTTTTAATATTTTTATTATTTAAAAATATATTTATAAAAGTACCTAGATCAACATTTTTTTATTTCTAAAAGGAAAAGCCCTGTTATTGGTTGTATATCATAGTTATAACAACATTTTTTTATTGCGTAGGAGGTAGGGCCCGACATTAATTCTGCCCAGGGGCCCCCACTGCCTTAATCCGGCTCTGCTCCAGGTCTTCTCTAACTGCATCTTCCCACCTTTTTCTAGGCCCTCCTGCCGGTCTTCTGGCGTCTGGATTTTCCCAAAACACATTGCTAATCAGTCTGTCGTCAAGTCGTCATTATTAGGTACCACGTGACTATTGCCTTTTATGTATCGCACGATACATAAAAGAGAAGAGAGTCTCTAATTGTTGTTAGGGATGGGAAAAACCTACCAGTTTTTTTACTTCGCAATAACCGGTTTTACCGGTTGTTTTTTGTCCTGGTTATAACGCCATTAAATATGGAACAAAAAACCAATCTCAGGTAACCTTGAACTATTTTAAGTGTGAAGACATGAATAAATGACATTGAAATGATTTATTTGAGGAAATATCTTTAAAAATATATTGAATTTATAAAATATTGGATGTTCAATAAATTTAAAACCTACAGAGAAATGGTAATTATTTCCAATATTAATTTGAGGACTTCCAAAAATGTTTGGTTATGTAAAACCAAAAACCCCATTAATATAAAGATCGATATAAAGATAATATAAAGATCGAAATCATCTACACCCTTCCCTTAATAGATTGACTAAGAAAGTTTAACAATGGGACTAATATTTTAAATATTCCACAACAAAAAACACATGACAATGGCTAATTAAAAAATTATTACAAAAAAAATAAATCTCACCGAATGATTCCTATTAGGCTCCAACAGGAGTTGTCACACACATGTCTCCCTAACTCCAGACAACCCTTGCTGGTAACTTTTTACTTTAAAAACTGGATCGATGTTATAAAATAGGGTGTATGGAACTCATCCGCCATTTCATGGTACCAGTACCAAGTACCAAACCAACCCACTTAGCAGCCACAAACCAAGTGACGAACGAGAGACGTTTCTCCGCCAAGGTGAACGTCAAATTCTCTCAGAACACAAAATAATTCTCGATAGGTGGAGTACGTTCCATCACCGAGGTATGACGTCACCTCAGTAGTCCTATACGAGAAATTAGAGAATTTAAATGGAGACCGAGGGAAAATAATTATAATAATAATTAAAGAGCTAATTTCGTAACGTGACCGTTACAATCCCCTTCTACTCGGGAAAAAAAATTTTATCCATAAAATTTTTTTTTCTAAATATCAAAATATTAACAATTAAATTTACAATGGTCTACCAATCCACGTTGATTCGCAAGATTACCAATAAGCATAATTTAATGATCAAGGAAAAATAAATAAATATATGACTCAAACTCATGCTAAAATGTTACTATGTTACTCTCTGCTACCAAATATTGACATAATATTGCTTAAAAGTCAAAACAGAACTAAATATTGCACTAAAGTTCATAATAATGCTAAGTGTCGAACTGGGCACCAAAACCAAAATTGAACTATCCATGTACATCAGATTTATAAAGGGTATATCCAAGGACGGAACAACCAGGAAAAGGTGTGAGCCAATTCGAACCATCACAAGTAAATATACCAAAGTGAAATTAAAAAAAAAATCAGTAACTAAAATAAGTAAAGACTTGAACACTTTATCCAAAACCGAACTAACAATGGACACCAGATTCATAATAGTATATCCAGAGAAGAACAATCAGGAAGATTTATGGAACAATTCTCACTAATGCCAAATAATACCAATGCTGAACATACCAAAGGAATCCAAAACTCAATAACCAAAATAAATGTGGAATCGGACACTTAATCCAAAGTCGGACTATCAGTGGACACCAGATTCATAAAAGGCATATCCAAAGAAGAACGACCAGGCAAATTTATGGACCAATTCACACCAATACTAATCCACATAAACAGATCAGGTCTACGTACACCCACATCCGGTAATACGAACCTATCCAACCAAATACACAAAATAAATGAAGAATCGGACACTTATCCAGAATCGGACTATCAATGGACACCAGATTTATATAGGAGTATATCCAAAGAAGAACGATCAGGCAAATTTATGGACCAATTCTTACTAATACTAAATAAACTAAATTATTGGATACAATGGTAACTAATACTGAACAAAATAAATAAATTAGGTCTACATACCCCTCATCCGGTAATATGAACCTATCCAAACTAAGTAATCAAAATAAGTCAGAAAAAAAATTACTAACAGACTAAGTAACAGAGATGTAACCAAACTAAATTAAAGGTAAGATAAATACCTAAAGTGTATTGACTAAAGTATTCTAGAAAATACATAACTTAATTCATGCTGGTATTCGCGAACTAGAGCATGTTGCTACAACAGATGTCTGAGAATAACCAGACACAGATAAAGTACTAATAACGTAAGAATAAGTAAGAAAGAAAAAGAATACATGATGAACTCATAAGTTCTATGACACTATGATAAGTGATAGGCAAAAAAAAATATATGATAGGTGATAGGAAAAAAAATAGGATAAGTGATAAGAAAAAAAATTGACGAGAACGAGCAACAAGTTTTAAATAAAACTGCAGATTCATGCGTTCTCACATACATGGAATTATTCAGGAAATGTTCCAAAATCTAAATAACAAAACTAATGCCTAAGGAAAGAAATGGGAATATACTCAAATGAACAACTCATTTGTCTAAACACCTCAAATACTAAATTAAGGGATCGACGATGTATAGGGATAGTCAACAAACAGACATACTATGAAGTACGAGACGTAGTATCAACTAAACACTTCCCTATCAAATGGTAAAAATGTAACTGGAATAATTGGACTAACACTAGAATGGTTAGGACCTGTTGCAGACATTTCCTGACCAGAAATATTATGATAAATAAACATCTGCATACTCAGCCATGAAAGACATAGATTACGAAATTTAATCGAACAGCACTGGCCAGTTACCGAACAACAACTTCGAACCCACGCATTCACAAATCAGAGTATCAACAGACTAATTCATAAGTAGAAATATGGAAGACTCAAGAATTCACATATACATCAACATTCCAAACTAATTCCAGAATCATACTGTGTAGAAACTAAGGATCTGAATTATTATAAAGCATTTAAGATATTGGAGACAAATGTCAATAGAGTAACCCAATAACAAATTAAAAAATACACTATCTTTCCAAAATGGCAAATCCAATAACAAGATATAAAAATAATAAAAAATTAGTAAGTAATCAAATATTCAAAATAATATAACACATAACCTGAGATATGGTAGTGTAACATAGTTCCATCATAATATACATATTAACCAAGAGTAGGTACTTGTATGAGTTCACCTATCCAAATATATAAATATATAATACTCAACAACCCTTCTAACTTAGGGGTTAGGTGTGCAAAAACTAGACAAAAATACAAGTGAAGTTCTTATTAATTGTATAATCCTACTGACAGGATTAGCAATTAATAATATTGACTCATAATAATAATTAAAATGCACCATACCTAATACCAAAAAAAAAAATAAACTCATACATAAAGTACTACATAATAATTAAATTAATAAGTAATAAATAAAAGTCATCAAAACTAAGCCAAAGATGAAATCAAGCAATATATGTGGGTACCTGCATTATCAGATGATTAAAAAAAAATATTGGACTAAAATTTATAACCATACTAAAGATTGAGCTAAGCTGAAGACAAACAGAAGAAGGAATTAGCTTGAACAACACTGTTAAGGTAATCTTCTTCTGAAGATTATTCTAAAACTTAATAGAAAAAGTACCAATGTTTCCTAACTAATAAAGAATTTATATTTAAATCTCAACCTAAAGTATCTATCTTATTTATAATAGCAGTAATTATATTATGGTACCCACACTGATATAATAATATTATCAAAATTAACAACCTAGAAGATGAGATGGATAATGGAACTACTTTACCATACAATAATTATAATCGTTATGTTTAACACTACCAATTAAAGAAAAAAAAAATAATTTGGATGACCATCTGTAACCATCCGAATCATCCGAACCATGCGAATTCAACGTATCATGTATAGAAGTTATTTTCTGGACTGATATTGCTTTGTGGTGTGTGCCTGTTTTACCAAACAACCCAAATATCAAAAATAACAAATATAAAATATAATCTAAAGTTTGTAAGACAAAGATACATATGGAGAAAATATTAGCGACACACCAACAAATCAAAATGCCAGCAAAATATATAAATAATCAAATCAATAAAGTAAATAAAATACCTAAATACTGAAAATAATTTCTAGTTAGGTGTAAAATATAACCACACTAGAAAAAAAAATATGCATATATTCAACGATTAATTGTACGCGCAAACGTACTACCATTGGTAGAAGGAATAAAAATTTAACTAATAGAACATAATGTCAGTTATGTATACTCAATCTAAATACATAAATAAGTTTCCAATAAAAATACAAAATCCAAACTAAGATATGAGCTGTACCACTAAAACTAAAAATGAAGTATCGAAATAAACTAATCAAAACCAAAAGCAGCATAAGTCTACCTGTTTAGTATTCGTAAAGTTTTAAAGACCAAAAATAAATCAGAAGTAACATGTATACAAAGATATCAAAAAGTTAATAAAACAGAAAATTCCAATAAAAGAAAATTGAACTAAAAGAACTACTGTCTTAGAACCATAAAACGGTTGGCACCACGCATTGGGCAGCCAGTGTAACAAAAATAAGAAAACTTCTGTTGGAGTGAAAGTAAAAAGAAAGATATAGGTACTCCAACAGAAGTAAGGAAAAAAAAGAAAAGACTAGGTAACTAAATAGTTGTGGCTGAAAAGAAGAGAATGTGCGGTGTGTAAAGAAAAGGGTGAAGTGACTTCTACGTTGAGAAGCCGCAATAGGAAAAATAAAAAAAAAATACTACTAAAGTGCAGTAGTACTGAAGAAAGAGGAATTAGAAGGGATAGAAGTAGAAGTGGGAAGAGACAGAGGCAAACTGAATAGAGTTGGCTAGCAAGAGATGCAAGAAAACCACTTGACACTCAAGGATGGATACGGCTCGTTTGCATGCCTGTCGAAGAACAGTAGCTCTATATAGATAGTAATGATGACTAAAAGATGAAATAATAAAATAAGAATAATGTACTGAAACTGAATGAAGATGGATAATTGCTAAAGACGAACAAGATAAATAAATCTAACAAATCATGGGCGCCATGAAAATGATCTTCGATCATTTTCCCAGGTATCTTATACTGCTGTCAAATATTAAATATATCAAACCTGTAATAATGAACATAAAGGAGTAATAAAATAATTGATATACAAAATAAATACATATTTATTAAAAATAACTGCTAGATCTTTGACAATCTCTGAGTTACATAAAGTGCATATCATGTGACTCTAAAATGACATAAGTTATACAAAAGTTATATCTAAGATAACAACAATAATGTTATCTGTTACAAAATTACAGGTATAAGTACCTCTCACTAACATATAGGGTACAAAATTACCTAAGTCTTCTACCAAATGGTTAAAGTACGCCCGCTACGCACAACTAAAGGAAACTGACAAAGATGAAAATACTACAAATAAATAGGCCCAAGCCTCACTAAGGGAAAATACAATAATGAATAAATAAAGTTAAATATACAATTGACTAAAGTAGAAATGAAGTTGAGATAAATACCGACGATGACCTAAATTAACCGAACAAACGGAATAAAGCGAATAACAATAAAATATTTGGGAAACAAGCTAGTAATATTAAAATATAAATTTACCCGAATTACATAAACCAATATCAAAGCAATAATAAAGTATTAAAAACCTAATTTTCTCTAGGCTTATTCCTGTGCACAAGAAGTTACCGTAGATACAAAGTTTGGGAACCAAATAATCTAATATACAAATATGTCAAAAAAAACCAGAGGTAACCTAAATCTGGAAAAAAAACATAGTGTATTTAACAGATAGTCTGAAATATAAAAAAACCAATAGTTACTAAAACACCTCACTAAATGTTCCCAAACGAGGTTGCGGTTGCATCCTAGAAAATGATGCACCAGGATGGTGCGACCCCATGACTCCTGTAGGCCCAGGTGCCAAGACGAAAATTGAGCTGGAACGCTCCCATAGCTTGCTCCCAATTAGACATACTCCCAATGGTGACTTGGCCGTGGCTGCAGTGGTTTCCCTGGGTGGTCAAAGGGCTACGGTTTCATGTTAGGGTTTCTTCCAAATGGCTAAAAACATTCCCAGTTTTATTTCCCATTTTAAACATGAGCAAAAAGTAAAGGGAAGAAGAAATACTTTTTAGAAGCAATAGTATAGAAAAACCGGCCATTAAATATGGAACAAAAAACCAATCTCAGGTAACCTTGAACTATTTTAAGTGTGAAGACATGAATAAATGACATTGAAATGATTTATTTGAGGAAATATCTGTAAAAATATATTGAATTTATAAAATATTGGATGTTCAATAAATTTAAAACCTACAGAGAAATGGTAATTATTTCCAATATTAATTTGAGGACTTCCAAAAATGTTTGGTTATGTAAAACCAAAAACCCCATTAATATAAAGATCGATATAAAGATAATATAAAGATCGAAATCATCTACACCCTTCCCTTAATAGATTGACTAAGAAAGTTTAACAATGGGACTAATATTTTAAATATTCCACAACAAAAAACGCATGACAATGGCTAATTAAAAAATTATTACAAAAAAAATAAATCTCACCGAATGATTCCTATTAGGCTCCAACAGGAGTTGTCACACACATGTCTCCCTAACTCCAGACAACCCTTGCTGGTAACTTTTTACTTTAAAAACTGGATCGATGTTATAAAATAGGGTGTATGGAACTCATCCGCCATTTCATGGTACCAGTACCAAGTACCAAACCAACCCACTTAGCAGCCACAAACCAAGTGACGAACGAGAGACGTTTCTCCGCCAAGATGAACGTCAAATTCTCTCAGAACACAAAATAATTCTCGATAGGTGGAGTACGTTCCATCACCGAGGTATGACGTCACCTCAGTAGTCCTATACGAGAAATTAGAGAATTTAAATGGAGACCGAGGGAAAATAATTATAATAATAATTAAAGAGCTAATTTCGTAACGTGACCGTTACAATTGAAAGTGGGTGAATGAATTTTTCTGATTACCAAAAATAATGCTCTGACTATGAATATCGAATTACTGATTACGAATACGAATCTCCAAGAATTTTCCTACGTTTTCAAAACGATGCACCCTTACAAGAAGTATTAAATGAGTTAAAATGTACCTATTTTACAAATATACAAACGTGTTAAAAGTAATACATGATAATTTTTTTTGATGGCAGTAAAAATAAAAGATAAATTGCATTACCCAATTTATTATTAAGTAAAATATTTATGTTGATATTATTTTTTATAAATCCCATTTCAAAGAGTCTGGGAAATTTTTTATAAGTTGAAATGGTTGGAGATTTTTTTGGGTTTGGGAGGGAGAGGAAAATTGATGGGTATTTTAGAGGATTATATTTTTAAATGGTAAATTAAATTTGCATCATTAATTGAATACAATAATTGCATATTATATTCTACTCTCATAAATATGCAATGGCGATAGAACCTGAATTATTTCAGCGCTCTCTGTTGAGCAGTAGTATAATAATTTTGGTTTACTGTTCTCTACATCTGACTACTGAAATCCACAAATCTTTGGGATTCACACAAATCAAATTTTATTTCGATCCAATGTATGTATTAATCTTACGCTATATTATATTTAATAATAATCAATAAATATATAATAATAATAATAAAATAATAAATGTATTAATTAATAGAATAAAATGGTTTTATTAAAAATTGTATTTTATTTATATTGATATTGATGTCCTTTCGATAGTACTAATTCTGATCATATTGATATCGAGTCGAATGGAGTATCGCAAACTAAAGTGCATTGTAAATGTAACTTTGTAAACTATTGGATTAAATAAACCAAAAACCGGTTTTTTCAAAAATCGGTTTTTTTAGCCGGTTATAACCGCCAGGTTAAACCGCAAGCAAAAAAAACGGTATAACCGAAAACCGGTGTTTTGTCAAAAACCGCCATCCCTAATTGTTGTATCTGCTGCTTCATTCATTTCGACCTCCCGTTCTCCTGTGTTGTCATGGTAGTTGTTGTTCCTAGGTAATTGAATTCTTTGACAACCTCAAAATTATGATCGTTTATGGTAATGTTTTGTCTTACTCGCTGTCATTCCTTTCTTGACACGACACGACCATGTACTTAAAGAAGAAGAAGGAAATTGCAGAACCAAAAAACAAAACTCTCCACCTGGCATATTCCAACTATTCTTTCCTTTTGTTAACGAATATTGTGTGTTTAATCTGCTTAATAACACAATAAATGCCCATTATACAGGGTGTTTCATTAATAATTGTCCATATAGTAACTGGAGAAACCTTAGCACAAAATACGAAGATGTAACCTAAAACACTTTAATAAAATGTGGTTCCTTACTGAGTTACAGGCGTACTACCACAGGCGTACGACAGGGGATAGTGAATGGTTGACCCTTCTCAAATTCTACGCCCCTGGAGGAATTACTATTTTACTTCCAATTTTAGATTCTCCAGTACTATCTACGTAAATAATATACTCGTTATTGGTAACGATAAAGTCATTAGTTTTCGAGATATTTGAAGTTAAATATGAAACATCACAGTTATTTTGTTTAATTTACGATACAATTCATATGATTAAAATTTAAAAATTATTTGTACCCAGTACTTTAAAACTATTTGGCGTATCCTTATCATACTTTTCAGAAAGTGTAGGTACTGTACACCCTACTAAATTAAGATAAATAAACGTTTCTAGCTACTACCAGAGGCGTACGGTAGGGGATAATGACTGGTTGACCCTTCCCAAATTCTACGCCACTGACAAAATTACTATTTTAGTGTCATTTTTTGATTTTCCAATACTTTTAATGTAAATAATATACTCTTCATTCGTAACGATAAAATGATTAGTTTTCGAGATATTTGAAATTAAAAATGAAGCGACACAATACGTTAATCAAAATAACCGTGTCGTTTCATTTTTAACTTCAAAGATCTCGAAAACTAATGACTTTATCGTTACGAATGAAGATTATATTATTTTCATAAAAAGTATTGGAGCATCCAAAAATTGAACTAAAATAGCAATTCCGCCAGTGGCGTAGAATTTGGATAGGGTCAACCATTCACTTTCCCCAGGGCCTATTTTACCACTAGGCCCGTGAGGCACCTGCCTCGGGCCCGTATTTGAATGGGGCCCAGAAAGATCACCAAACAAAACATGTTTATTACAATAACAAAACAAATTTTCAAAATTCTTTCATTTTACGAACAGGCAGTAATAAATGATAACCATAAGAGTTATAATTAAGTGGATAGGCGCAAACTTTCGGCTTCAATGCTCTTTAAATGCATTCATTTTTTCGAATCCTCAAAAAACTAATAAATATTTTTAAAAAATTTAGA
This sequence comes from Diabrotica virgifera virgifera, assembly GCF_917563875.1. Taxonomy (NCBI): domain Eukaryota; kingdom Metazoa; phylum Arthropoda; class Insecta; order Coleoptera; family Chrysomelidae; genus Diabrotica; species Diabrotica virgifera. Next base: position 39,248,342 of record NC_065452.1, on the reverse strand, counting down.
CGCAGTATGAAAGATTACATTATTACCGAGGGCCGAATATGGGCGTAATTCGGGGGTGGCAAGGAGTGGCAGCTGCCACCCCAACGTTTTGCACCCTCCTATTTTGCCACCCCAAAGATCGACCCATAAAACTAAATTTTATAAATAAATTATTGAAAGCATCAAGTTTGTTTCAAAATACATACTAATCTTAGGACGAGGATTTATTTTTCTGCGAAATGAAAATTTTTTATAACATGAAAGAAATGAGAAACAAAACAGTTGAATAAAAATCGTAATTTTTTGTGGAAAAGGCTCTAAAAAATGACGTTTGAAATATTCAGGCTATTTTCCACGATACCACTAAACTCAGCTGGGTGTGAAAGGACCTTTTCATGCCTGAGAAGATCAAAAACCTACACCAGAAATGCTAGCGGCCAGGAACGAATGTCTGCATTGGGGCTAGACATTGAAAGGAAAATTCCAATCGATATTGAAAGTGTCATTGATGTTTTTAATATTCGGAAAAGGACTTCATTTAACTTAGATTTGAATCCATCACCTCTAAAACACACATTGTTTCTCTTATCTTACTAAAATACTATTGTAAATAGAAGCCTATTAAATATTTGAATTATTATATTGAATTTATAAGATATAGACCTGTATCCAGTAGAATCCTAGGTTGATACACAAGGTTGGGGCAGATATTGTAAAAAAATCGGAAATCAGGATGTGTACAGCCAGTGTGTATAGTTATAAAAAAATAGTAAATAAATTGCGTTAAACATTTCTATTTGGCATCAAAATTTACAAAATTTTCCCGAGGGAGGAAACTCCCCAAACCCCCCGGTAGGTTTTGCCACCCCAATGAAATTCGTGAAATGACGCCTATGGGGCCGAATATCCTTTAGAATAAATAAGAAGTTTCTTTTGAATCACATATGTATTTAAAATTAAAAATCACACTCAATTTTCTCTTTTTTTCACCCCTGTAACTTATTAAAATAAACATTATCGAAGATTTCTCGGAAGTAACGTAATCTTTCATTCTGCGTTTAAATTTTTCAAAAATACTTATTAGTTTTCTCAGGCATCGAAAAAAAACGAATGCATTTATATAGCATTGAAGGCAAAAGTTGGCGCCTATCCCCTTAAACAATGTTTAATTGTTTAAATATAAATTTTATTTATTGTTAATAAACATTTAATTTTCTTGTGCAACTATATTTCTATTAAATAATTAATACATTTAAAAAACTTATTATTATTATTACATTATATTCAGGGGCCCGAAAATTGTGTAGTGCCTCGGGCCCGATTTGAAGTAAAATAGGCTCTGACTTTCCCCGTCGTACGCCTCTAGTAATAGCCAGAAACGTTTGTTTATCATAATTTAGTAGGGTGTATAGTAGTCGCACTTTTTGCAAAGTATGAAAAGGATACGTCGAATAATTATTTTAAAATGATGAGCAAAAATAATTTTTAAATTTTTAGATAAAACACCCTGTAACTCAGTAAGGAACCACATTTATTTAAGTGTTTTAGGTTAAATATTCGTATTTTGTGCTAAGGTTTCTCCAGTTACTATATGGACAATTATTAATGAAATACCCTGTATACCTAAACATAATACCACATAAATACTATAATCACGACGTTTTTAACATCGTTTATGTTGAAATAAATAAGAAAATTCATCCCAAGAATTAAATTATCGTTTAGAAATCATCATCAGTTTCTTAGACGAATATGAGCGGCAGCCAATTTTGAATTAAAACATTTTTAATTGGCCAAAGCGGATTGGCTTGCTTCCATTGTTTGAATTGCTGGTTTAAAATTTTGCTTGAATCTGTTAAGAATGAGGAACGTCGGCTTTTATAGCTTAATAAGACAAATATTTATATACAAGAAGATCCTTACTTGTGTTGTTGTGAAATAATACGCGATTTTATGCACAAACGATTTCTTAGATTCGACTTAAACCAGGGCGTAGTTGATGGTAGGGTTAAAAGGGACTATACAATACATTTTTTTTCATCATTTCTTTGATTATTTATACAATTATTTAGAAAGATACATAAACTTGCCACAATTATAGTTATTTCATCATCAGCAAGGTTTTTCATTCTAGATGGAATGTTTGGCGCTTTTCAGGTCCTCCTATCTCTCTTTGGCTCTTCCTCTTGGTCTTTCAGTTTCTGGCTTCCATCTGGTGACCTTAATCAGTAGGTCGTTTTTCCTTATCTTTATATGTCCTAGCCATCTCAGTCTCTGCGATGTAGTAAATTTAGTATGCGGCAAAATAAACAGTACTGAAATGAATATTTGAAAATGTTTATGATTATTTATATATCAAGTATACATGATATAGCCTTGCAAACATTATTCACGACGACGCACGTTCCCGATAAAATATATGTTAAAGATGCCCTCTGGTCAGTGGTGGATCTACGGGGATGAAAAATACGAAAATTTTCCCCCTAAGTGCAAAGTCCCACAGTATAAAATTAACGAAAAAAAAAATTGTTCAAATCAGAGCCGGATTTAAAGCAGTGGGGGCCCCTGGGCAGAATTGGTTTGGGACCCTACCTCCTACCATTAAAAAATTGTTGTTGTAACTATGGTATACAGCCAAATACAGTGGAACCTCGATAAGTCGGATTAATCGGGACCGTGGCCGATCCGGGTTATCGAAAATCCGGGTTAGCCGGAAAATATGGTAAAAATTAATAAAATAATGTAATGTAAATAAAATAAAAAATAATTAATAATATACTTACAGATAAACTCGATTATAATTGCAAAAATATGAAATACATATGCACAGTACATGTACATACATTACGTACAGTTGTATACGGTATTGTTTATTTCTTGGTAAAAAAACTCAGTCAAAGTGAAAAAATGTTTGTTTTGTCTGATTAAATCGGTCTGTGTTATCCGGACTTCCGGGTTATCGGAGGCTGACTTATCGGGTTTCCACTGTATAGAGTTTTCCCATTTAAAAATTAAAAAAAATATTGATCTACATTTATAAATATATTTTTAAATAATAAAAAATACAAGAGGTGTAACTTGTTACCGTAAAATATTAAAAATAAATATTTAGTCCAGGAACCGAAGCTTTTCACCAGGCAATTTTTACAGAATGGATCGATTTGCTTGAAAATTTGAGAATAAATAGTGGATAGTCCAAGGATCAAAATCCATATAATGCCGAAAGGCGCTTTTACCAAATTTTTTATTATATCTTGACTGCAAAAGTTGATAAAAACATTCATTTTAAGCAAAAAATATTCTATACATTTTTTTGATGAAATTAATAGTTTTCGATTTATTCGCTGTCAAAAGTGTTAGTTTTATATCGAAAAAACACAATGTTTTTCGGTATTATACTCATTTACTATTCACTCAATTTTTGCCGTAGAAAAAAGTTTTGCAATCCGAGTTCTTGGGAATTAAAGAAGCTACAATATTATATTTAAATATTTTTTCGTATCTCTGACGCTAATCTTTCTATTCTGAAGAAAAGGGAATTTTTTACCAAACTACAAAAATTCGTTATTCGCTTTTAACTACATTTTTTTAAAACTAATCATTCTAAGCCAGTCAAACTTCTGGAGTCTATTAATAATACATAAATAAAGAAGAATGAATGAGGCTGATGACTAAGAGCACCGCTAACTTACATTATTATGCCTCCAATTGGATATCTCCTTTTTTTTTCAAAAAAATATATTCATTTTTTAACCGTAACTGTTCTATCCTAGAAAGTTTGTTAAAAAAGAATTTTGTAGGTTTTTACAGGACCTATAAGTCTATTAATATTAAATCCTTTTAAAATCGTCATTCGCAAAAAGAGGTGACTTTGAAAGGGTTAGTAAAGATGGTTTTTTCATTTTTTAACCGTAACTGTTTTATCCTAGAAAGTTTGTTAAAAAAGAATTTTGTAGGTTTTTACAGGACCTATAAGTCTATTAATATTAAATCCTTTTAAAATCGTCATTCGCAAAAAGAGGTGACTTTGAAAGGGTTAGTAAAGATGGTTTTTGCATGATATTACAAGTTTTAATTTTCAATAGCTCACTCAATTTTTGCCGTAGAAAAAATTTTTGCAAACCAAGTTCTTGGGAATTAAATAAGCTACAATTTTATATTTAAATATTTTTTCGTATCTCTGTTGCTAATCTTTATATTCTGAAGGAAAAGGCACTTTTTACCAAACTACAAAAATTTGTTTTTCGCTTTTAACTCAAGTTTTTTTTAAAACTATGTAATCATTCTAAGCCGGTCAAACCTCTAGAACCTATTAATAATACATAAATCAAGAAGACCAAATAAGGTTAATGACCAATTTTAATTAGGGTGGAAGGTAGGGGGAAGTTTCCGATCACTTTTTCGCTGAAAAAAAAATAGGGACTGACATTCTTTTTACTATAAGTCACTTCATTTTTGAGCTAGGGACTATTTTTTTATTTCTGGAGATAGATATTTTTAAATACCTACTTTAAATTAGCTTGAACAAGTTATCCTCGAAAAATGCATAGTTTTCCCGTCTTTTGACTTTGAAACTACAATATTTAGCATTTTACGAAGAAGAGTTAGCATATAATAAAGTATAGCTCGATTACTATTAGTCTTAAAGCAAATTATAAAAAACGGTTTTGTTTATTTTTTCAAAAGGTACATTTTTGTTAAGAAAACTTGTTTTGATAGGACGAAAACTTTTTGAGTTATTAGCAGAAAACTGATTAAAAACAATGATTTTGCGATTTAAACCAACACGTTCGATAGCGAATAATTCAAAAACTATTACTTTTATCAAAAAAATGTATAGAACGTTTTTTGCTTAGAATGAATGTGTTTACCAACTTTTGCGGTCAAAATAAAATAAAAAATTTCCACCCTCGAGATGGATTCATTGGCCAAATTTCATGTCAATTCAAGCGGTTCTTTAAAATTTTCAGAAAAAACCGGGAGCCAATGGACTATTATAGGTACCAGTAACAATGAGAGCACACAGCACAATTTTATTTAATACGCACCTTTTGAATGATTTTAGAAATTATCATTTAAATTTGTATCCCAATCCAATGTACAACTTAAATATTTTCCGGCCTGGCCTGACCATGTTTGTATGAGTAGCATGACTTTATTTAAATTTTTATATTTTAAAAGTCTCCAACCCTCCAAATACTAGATAGGAAACTTCTAGGCTATCACAAAAATAAAGAAAAAACTTACCTTTTTCAACAGAGGTAACAGTACGAAGTAATACAAACAGCTGAGTAATATTGCTGTTTTACTAGATTATCGTAAATTGTATTACAGCTGACAATTATTATTCTTTCTGCAAGTAGCAACAAAGTCACAAAACAAATGAGTGTGAGTGGTTTAGTGCCAGATTTTCAGATTTGCTTATGCCACAATTTTTGTCAACGGGATAATTTAAGGTCAAACTCGTAACCAAATTATGACTCAACAAAAAAGACTGAATTCCACTGGATTATATTCTGAATATTTTGCAATCCATGCAAAAAGGGTATTCAAAAATAGCATCATGTAAAATATGATTTAGAAGACAAATAAATTATTTTAGGCGTAAGAGGCAAGTTTGGCTTAAATTTAAGTTCCAACTTTATCAATGTGGAGTAAGCAATGTTTTGATCAATGTTATTATACTCAGTGGCGTAGTGCCAAGTCAAGATGACGATGTTTGCATAAAACCAAAATTATTTTATATAAATAATGTGCTGACTTTTTAATGTTTGGGATTTTGTGGGGGCCCCCGGAATATGGGGGCCCCGGGCAGCTGCCCAGACTGCCCTCCCTTAAATCCAGCCCTGAGTCAAACACAAAAATATATTAGCTGACATGAAACCGAAACCATAGAGAGGCAAATTCAACCCAATAAACACGTTAGTTAGGAAAATTAAGGGAACTTAATGCTTATAAGTTGTAAGGGAACTTAATGCCTATAAGTTGTTATCTATGTCTTTTCTGTAATCTGAGTTTATCTTTTTATATATTTTGTTTGGTTTCTCATTGGAAGGTACCTCCTAATGCAAATTTCCCCCCCCCCAAGGTAAATTTCTGGATCCACCATTGCCTCCACGAAAAATCTTTAATTCTAGTCCGCAATACCGAAATGACAGACGGTGGATCTGTGTGTGACAGACTCCTTCAGCATTCCCCATATGCACGCATCTGGTGGCGTTAGGTCTGGTAAGTAGTAACTCCCAAAATAATCGCGCAGTATTCGAAGAGACTTCCTAGCAGTGTGACAGGTTGTCCCGTCCTGCTGATATCATTGTTGATTTTAAGCTTGGGCGGATTTCGTGACCTTTTCCGTATGACCGAACATACTACTCCACCATAAACATTTTTTCTGCAAAACTGAGAACCATTCCGAAGCATCTAACATTATCAGGACATTCACATCCGTTATAACGACTTTCGAAAACCATTTGGTACGTTTCGGCGCCTGACACATATAAATTTGAGGCATATGCATTCCAGTACTGTTTATTTTGCCGCATAACCTTTTTTATTGTTCTGTAAATAATATTTACCTTTCGATTTTTCTGGAAATCAGTAGACTAATTGTACATAACTATACAGGGTGATTGATTAGTGTGAGGAAGCTCAGTAGATCTGTTATAGTAAAAATTACAAAAAAAAAGTTATTGACAAAAATTGTAGGCAGCTTTAAACTCCACATTTTAAAATCAGTAACAATCTTACAGGGTGTTTCATAAGATGGTGGCAGACCAAACTTATGTTTTTTGAAATGGAACACCCTGTATTTTATTTTAAATTTGAAATCTGCTTCACTTCCACATCACAACAATGTTAAGGTTTATTACGTTATACCGGGTATTTAAAAAGTTATAATCAATATTACCTGAAAATCGTATCAAGTTGTAACTCCCTGTATAATTAAAAAGGAGTATAGGAACATTGATCTATTGTAACCATAGTTTTTTAATAATTGTTAAAAATTATAAAACATATTCGTTTTCATAATATTCGTTAAATCAAATACAGGGTAAGTCAAAATGCAATTACATTATTTTCTTGGTAATTTTAAATAGAACACCCTATATTTTATATCACTGTCAAAAAGTACTAATATCGTACTTCAAATTTTATGAAGTACTCCCTATACCTAAAGTTATCAGTTTTCTAGATATTTTTATTTTTCCATCAAAGTATTAATTTGGTAGATATTTTAACGTTTACCAATAATTATTATTGTCAGTTGGCCATGATTGATTTGTCAGAAACTGACAGTTTGACAATATTGTTTATTAATTCAGTATTGAGATACACCGTAAATAAGCAACAATTATTATTTAATAAGTCAGTAATTAATTCAATTTAAATTAGCAATAATGAATTTTACTACTGATGAAATGGTAGATATGACCTGGATTTTGGGGGAATGCAATAAAAATTCATTACTGTCAGCTAGCATTTATCAAGAACGGTTTCCAGATAGGCGGCAACCTAGACAAGATACATTTGAAAAATTGAAAGATCGATTTAACCGCACTGGTTCAGTGAATTATGAAAAACATAAACGAACAAAAACTAGTGTGACAGAGGAAAACGAAATGAGTGTGTTGATGGCAGTTACAGAAAACCCACACACAAGTATAAGGAGTATTTCCAATGAACAAGAACTTAGTTACTACTCTGTTCAAAACATTCTATCTGGAAACAAGATGCACCCTTATATTCAAAAGTACCAAGAATTAAATAATGATGATTTTCAGAAACGAATAGTATTTTGTGAAAGGGCCTTAGAAAAAATTAATGAGCAGAGAGATTTTTTTGATTATGTCCTATTGGGTGATGAAGCTACATTTCATCGAAACGGTTCTGTTAATAGGCATAACTTTCACTACTATTGGGGTAGGGGAGGGTATGTGTGGGGAGGTATCGCCGGTAACCATGTAATAGGACCTTATTTTTTTGAAGATAACTTAAATGGTGAGATTGATTTAGATTTTATCGTAAATCAGTTACCGATATTATTAGAAGAGGTTCCACTTAATATACGTGAACAAATGTGGTTTCTACATGACGGTGCTCCTGCGCACCACAACGAATTAGTACGTGGTGAACTTAATGATCAGTTTGGTGAAAGATGGATCGGAAGGGATGGACCGGTAAGGTGGCCCTCTAGGTCACCAGATTTCAATAAAATCATTTTTTGGGGTTTCGTTAAGAACGAAGTATATAAAATACCTCCAACAACAAGGGATGATATGAAAAATAGAATCCGAATTACATTTCAAAATATTTCTTTACAAATGCTTAGTAATGTAAGCAACTCTTTTAATGACCGCTTTCAAGTATGCATAGATGTTTTGGGAGGTCATTTTGAACACCTTACTTAAGTAAGATAAGTTAAAATTACTAATTAATGTCAAACTGTCAGTTTCTGACAAATCAATCATGGCCAGCTCACAATAATTATTGGTAAACGTTAAAATATCTACCAAATTAATACTTTGATGGAAAAATAAAAATATTTAGAAAACTGATAACTTTTGGTATAGGGAGTACTTCATAAAATTTGAAGTACGATATTAGTACTTTTCGATAGTGATATAAAATACAGCGTGTTCTATTTAAAATTACCAAGAAAATAATGTACTAGCATTTTAACTTACCCTGTATTTGATTTAACTAATATTATAAAAACGAATATGTTTTACAATTTTTAACAATTATTAAAAAACTATGGTTGCAATAGATCAATGTTCCTATACTCCTTTTTAATTATACAGGGAGTTAAACTTGATACGATTTTTAGGTAATATTGGTTATAACTTAATACCCGATATAACATAATAAAACTTTATATTGTTGTGATGTGGAAGTGAAGTAGATTTCAAATTCAAAATAAAATACAGGCTGTTCTATTTACAAAAACATAAGTTTGGTCTGCCACCATCTTATGGAACACCCTGTAAGATTGTAACTAATTTTAAAATGTGGAGTTTAAAGCTGCCTACAATTTTTGTCAATAACTTTTTTTTGTAATTTTTACTATAACAGATCTACTGAGCTTCCTTACACTAATCAATCACCCTGTATAAATAGAGACATTTTTGGACTTAGAGTTCAGTTGTGAATTTGAAACCGTCGGTGTACTTTGATATGTAACGGGCGCGGTATATTTTTTGAATTTGAAATTAGATAAATTAGTAGATATCGTAATAAATAAATATAAATAAAGTGTAATAAATAAATTAGATACCGTAGTTTGTAAAATAAAAGATATAAATTCAGTGTTTTTCATTTGTTTAGTTGTAAGTTATTAAAAATAAATAAAGTCAGGTAAAATTAAACATTAGTGCCTAAAAGATCATAAAAAGTCAAGTCAGTTTTGTAACATTACACTCTGACTTTAGAGAATTCAATTTCCAATAAAAGTTTTAGAATAAAGTTTTGTATTTCTAATGAATCCCACAACTTTCTTTTTAATTTTCCAATATGTTCTTTGAAGTTACACCGTTATAAATTTCGAGTTAATAGTTCATTCCTCTTCTCATTTCTCCGTGGTCCATTCTTATAGAACCCATAATTCTTCTGAGGATTTTCTTTTTGAATATTCTTAATTTTTCTTTATCTGTGAGGTATATTGCATCGGCTGCATATGTTACTCCTGGTCTGATTGTAACTCTGTATATTTTTAGTTTTGTATTTCTGGATAAGTTTTTGAAGTTATTCTTCTTTGGCGCGGTTGAGAGTAAAATTTCATAAATCTGCGCGCATGCGCACACAGACAGTATGGCGTTTAGTTGCTAATCTTTCAAGATAGGTATGTATTATTGTGTATCAATTTATCAATCAAATATAGAATAAAACTTTATTAATTTTAATATAACGCGGGCACATAAATTTGATACACCCTGTATATTGATTTGTAACTATTTATTATAAGTAGTTTTTAAGAAGTGGGTTATCGTTAATGAGTTTTTTCCCTGAAAGTGATATGAATAGACAATAATTGTTCAGGGTATTTGGAGATTATAACGGTGCTTGGTTATGCACGAGGCCAAAAGCCACAGGTAATGATATCTTTAGAAAATAATGTAAAAGGAAGTTTGGAATTTTAATCTCTTTTTGTTTATCCCCGAGTTAATTTTGTAGAATTTCCCGAAAGTAATTATTATGATGGTAGGAATATTTTTGAAAGAATGCGTGGGTTTTTTTTGAATGAAAAAAGGAATGGGGAAGAAGAAATGTCTCTGATTGGTTTGGCAATTTGGAATGGGAAGGAGAGAAGGTTGAATTTTCAGATAGTTTTGGAAAGAGGAATTATTATGTGATCGGCATCGCTGAAGAGCAGTCAACGTTTTCGTGGATAGTTAAAAAGCAAGTACCAGTGGTTGTTTGATAGTGGAGAGTGGAGCTGAAAAGTGGAACGAGAGACAGATCAAATTGAGAAGAAATACCTTTTTGATTCTGTATTATTGTGAGAAGGAGAGGAGAGAATTTTGGAGTTGTTTGAATCGAGTACTGGTTAAAAGAGGCCTGGCTCGTTGTTTCTTTGGAGAATTAGTGCTGGTATGCTGCTGGATTGAAGCTTGAGAACGGAGAGGGCTTTGATGGGTAGCATAACATAGTCATCAAGGGAGAGCTGTTTGGGTCAAGAGGAGACATCATTGTGAGTGAAGCAAAAGGTCAGTCAATTTATGTGAAAGATTTTTTTATGTTCGGAAACTAAAATTTTAAGTAAAAGCATTTGAATTAAGATTCCAATATTTCAAAAATTAAATAGGAAGTATAAGTAATTTTTGCGAATACCTAAATTTGTTTGTTTAGCTTGTTATATCAAAGTCATCGGGAACAAACCGATAAATTTTTATTTGAACTAGAATAAATTTAAGTGGTAAAAATTTCATTCGGACAGCTATGTCCACAGGTTTTAATTGATCTATTTTTAGAGTATTGAATTTGATAATAAAAGATATTTCTGTATGTTTATTTATGTATTTCTATTTATTTCCCTTTCCTATTTTTCTCCCGATAAGAATCAACTAAGAGATACTGAAACCACGAGAGAAGATAAGTATAACATAAGATAATTTAGATATTTTTTTGTATTATAAAAAAGGCACCCTGAGATTTTTTCTTAATTTTTTTTGAATGATTTGCAACAATTGGATAATTAATTGAATAATTATTTGGAGTAATCAAATAAAGACTAATTGATATGAAAGTAATAAAAAGCAGATCATAACAGTATGTATATTATGTATCAACGCAAATAAGTCATTAAAAGAATATTAGTGTTTTTAGTACATGTATTATTTATTATAATTTTTGGATTTGTCTTTCTCTGTAGTAAGATAAAAAAATATTATGTAGGTAAACATTTTTATAATGTCTATTTGTCACCGTGTTTTGTAATTATATCCGAAACTTACGTGTCAATTCAAGTGGCTCGCTGGCGTAGTTGGTAGAGCGGTGGGTCAGAGAACGGAAGCACACGGAAGGTCGCGGTTTCCAATCCTGGACGGTTCATATATATTTTTTTAATTTTTAGTTGTTTTAATAAAAAATTTTTGAGAGTGGTAGATAAGAAAGTTAGTTTAATATTTAAATGAAATACAAATAACCTGTTAAATATATTTACTTCGTTAAAATTATATAATAGAAGAATAACTTCTTACGTGCGTACAAAGTAGGGGAGAGTGGGGTAAAATGATCCCTTCGGGTCAAATGATCCCTCGTTTTCTGGCCATATTCGCAAATCTACCGAAGTACTGAGATATGACAACAACTATGCAGCTTGCACCACCTTTCAGTATGCGGTTCAGCCGACCGGGATTTAGTTCCGACCAGACAAGCAACAATGCGAAAATTAAAGCGAAAAAACACAAGCGAAAGTTAAAATTTTTCCACCCCGATCTAAAAAAGCTGTTAAATTTACGATTAATATCTAGTTATTTAATAATTGAAAACTGATTGTGTTGGGCATTACTCGTTGAGGTTAAATAGCTGTATTGAAGTGTAAGTTCATTTATTTTATTATTGTTATAACTTAGGCTATATTCAAAGTTAGGATATTTGGTGTATGATGGGTTAAAATGATCCCTCTACTGCGGGGTAAAATGATCCTGCTCGCGAGTGGGATCATTTTACCCCGTATCTCATAAAGTGTACATTTTTTATTTTTAATTAAATCACAGTCGTTAAATTTTTCTTGTGCCACCGATGCTGATTTTTAACAGAAAACGGATGAAGGCAGAGCTAACAGATGGTGCATCTCCAGGTACTGTTTTTACGTGCAATGATAGTGGATGGATGCGAATAGAAGTTTTTACACAGTGGTTTGATCACTTTCTGTCCTTTGTAAAACCCAGTGAGACTGATCCAGTTCTGCTCATATTAGATGGGCATTTGTCGCATACAAGAAATCTTGATGTTATTTTGAAAGCCAGAGCAAATTTTGTGACTATATTATGTCTTCCCCCTCACTGCACACACAAGCTCCAGCCTCTGGATGTTGCAGTTATGGGTCCTATTAGTGCTTATATAGGAAAAATCCAAGGACGAAGAAATCCAGGCCGTAGAAGAATGTCCTGGATGAGAAATTTGAGAGAGTGGTTTAGCTGTACCACTAACGAATTGTTCAAAACAGCAGTAAATAAAATTAGAATCGCCCTAATGATATTCAATCTCCGATAGGAGAGGCACTCAAAGAAGAAGAAGAAGTGCTTATTTAGACCAGGCACTGGAAAAGTGGTTAAATAATCACCCTGGAAGAACGGTTACCGTGTTTCAAATTAGTCAAATATTCTACGAAGGTTATCTAAAAGCCTGTATACCAGTCAACGGAATTAACGGATTCCGTAAAACAGGAATTTTTCCATATGAACCTGAAGTTTTCCAGGAAAGTGATTTTTTAGCTGCACAAGTAACCGAAGAGACACTTGAAGAACTACCTCAACCTGATGATCCATTCAGAAATCCAATACCAGTACCTAGTTCGCATCACGCGGACGAGTTGATTCGAGATGAAGCAAATTTGTCCTTTTCTGTAACACCTCAAGATTGCCATCCGCTTCCAAAAATTAAAGGCAAACGCAACACCACCCAAAGAAAGTTTTATGGAAGTTCAGTTTTAACCTGCACGCCGTATAAAGATGCACTTGAAGATAACATTAAGATGAAAGAAACAAAAGGAAAAAAGAAAAGGGCCATTCAGGTAGCTAAGACAACAGTGAAGGCGAAGAAACAAAATATTTCTAGTTCTTCAGATACAGAGGATGATGATCAAAATGCAATATGTCTATATTGCTCCGAGGAGTATTCTAGATCTGCAGGAGGAGAAGGATGGATCCAGTGTTCCACCTGTTCAAAGTGGGCCATAGATCAGTGCGCTGGAGTCGACGAAGAAGATTCAACTTTTGTGTGTGACATATGTTCTGACTCACCTTTAGGTAAGGTTCGACGGACACTGAGTCTATAACTTTTTCTACTTGTATTACTTTAGTGTTTAGCATGTCCTGTTACGTAAAAAGCTTAATGTTCCTTTTTGTACGATTCTTTTTCATAGGGATCATTTTACCCGCACGTTAGGGGTAAAACGATCCTTTCGCACTTTTTTGAAAACATGATGTTTTTTGTTGTATTAATTAAACTTCCTCCAAATCATATAGAGTTTTAGGTAGATAAATTGTGTACTTCGTCCTGAGTAAAAGGCGGATGTTACAATATTTGCAGATTCCTTTTTACATATTTTTTTTCCATAAGGGGATCATTTTGCCCCACCTTCCCCTACACACACATTCTTATTTTGTCCTTCATTAGCCAATCGATACCTAAACTCCAAAACCTCTCAACTGAAAATCTTCAATTGTACTTTATGGACAAAAAACTATTTATAGCAGTAAATTGACGAAAAAGATATATCTTGTTTGTTTTATTAAGGTCTTAACTTAATGCACAATGCATTAACAAAAGGTTGCAGGAGTTCTGATACATAAAAAAGACCAAAATATGAAAAACGAACAAAAACAGTTGAGAGGTTTTGGAGTTTAGGTATCGCTATGCTATCTCCAGTATGTTTTGTTGCCTGCTAGTATTCGCTCTGTTACGTCTTCACTTCTCTTATTTTTGCCATTCACAATTACTCCCAAATATATAAATTGTTAAACTGTTTCAAAAGTCTAACTTTATATCTTGATTTCTTTCCTCTTGTTATCTTCTCTTCTAGGGCAGAGTCGATATTTTGTTTTTCCTTCGTTAATTTCTAGACCTCTTTTGCTTCATGGGCCAGGGTTGTTACTGCTTCTAATATTTATTTGTCTCTTGCCATAAGAACTATGTATGTCTACTGCTATACTGAATAGTATGGTTGACAGGGTACTCTATAGCCTTGTGACACTCCTGTTTATATTGCAATTATTCATTTTGTGCTACCTTCTTCTGTTATTACTCAGGTGAATAATCCTTGCAGGAATACCAGCTACTAGCCAGCTTCAATTATCTCGGATCTAGTATAACTAACAATGGCAACTGCGAAGCAGAAGTTCGGAGACGTATTGATATTTCAAAAATGCGATAGGTCGCCTAACTAAAATTTGAAAAGGCAGATCTATCTCTCAAAAAATCAGGATAAGATTGGCGAATGCACTTGTATTCTCAATATTTCTATACGAGCTAAAAACTTTGATGGTGGTATTATAGGACTTTTGGGTCGTTGAATCCAATGGAAGTGGTCTGGAAGCCCAAATGTGGTCCGTTTAATTGTTATTAACAAATTATGGTAAAATTAGGGGTTTTTCAGGAATTATTAGAAGCCCTGTAAATAAATTGATAATGTTAAGGTCTTCTCTGGTGTATTTTTGGTCGCTGAACTGAATGCGACTAGTCGCGATTATTCAAAATATGTTCTTATTTTGTTAATAACAAAATAATTGTTTATTCGCTAAATAGCTCGAAATGCGTTATCTACAGCAAGTTTGTAGTCTTTTTCATAGTATTTTTATACGCTAAATCGATTGTCACTAGTCGTGATAGCTTAAACCACGTTCCGACTTTGTTATTAATAAATTATTGCAAAAATAACGGTTTATAGTACGTTTACTTACGGTTTTTGCTCTAAATTTTAAAAAATCACATGGAATGACATCAAATTTGGCATGCACGTAGCTAACATGTCAAGCAAAACAAGTGATATTGTACCGATGTCTGCTTTTATCCTGGGGGTGAGTTTTCCCCAGTTTCTTTCAGAAACCCCAGAACTTTTGTTCTATAGAGTTTTTTCACTAAGTCAATACTTTTCGAGTTATTTGCGAGTGAATATGTTCATTTTTCAGCAAAAAAACCAAATAACTCGAAAAGTATTGATTTAGTGAAAAAACTTTATTGAACAAAAGTTGCTTAGAATTAATCAGTTTATCCACTTCGGGACTTATTTTAAAGGTTTCTTTTTTCACCCCAGAAAAGGGGTGAAACTCACTCCCAGGGTAAAAACAGACATCGGGACAATATCACTTGTTTTGTTTAACATGTTAGCTACTAGCCCGATTAAGAAACACAAAATTTTACGAAAACCTCCAAAAAAATAAAGGAAGGATGAAAATTTGGGAATAGGTAGTTGAAATTGTGTATTATTATATAAGAAAAAGTTTACAATTCTACATCCCCTCCATTTTACAAAATTTGGGAAATACGCGGTGAAAAATATTTTCTCAAGAGTAAAAAAATATACGTTCAAAATAGGCCCGGAATTTGATAATATGACTAATTCTAAGCAACTTTTGTTCTACAGAGTTTTTTCACTAAGTCAATACTTTTCGAGTTATAACAATATACACTGAGCGGCACAAAAAGTGGCCACCCCACAAAATGGGTAATTTTTGATGTCGTGAATTTTCTAAATCTGTTGTCCGATTTAAGTGATTTTTTTAACATTTTAGAGCCTTATCCTTTAGCAGTATCGCTGTAATAAAATTATTGCTAGACAGTTAAATGATCATTGTATACCGGGTGTACCAATCAAACTGTGTCTTATTCTCAAAGTTCACCACACCCTGTGTAATATTCTAGCATTTATAAAATATTGAAATTAAAACCCAACTATAGCCGCAGGTTTTCTTAACATTCTGTTTTTTGATTTATTCGCTTATGTTGGATAATAAAAAAGTTAGGTACTTTAACAACTACCCATGTTCTTCAGTAATACAGGGTGTTTATAAATAAGTGCGACAAACTTTAAGGGGCAAATCTGCATAAAAAAAAATAATGGCAGTTTGCTTTATAAACACATGTCGGCAAATGCTTCGTTTCCGAGATACTGGATTTGAAATATTTTCTTACAAACTGACGATTTATTTATAGCTCTAAAACCGGTTGAGATATGAAAATGAAATTTGGTAGGTTTTAAGATACAGTTATTGCACATTCTTTGACATACAACTAACAATTTTATATTCACCATTGGCGTGCATACGGGTAATATTACCAGTCATATTACCCGTATGCGCGCCAATGGAGAATATAAAATCCTTAATTGCATGTCAAAAAATGTGCAATAACTGTATCTTAAAACCTACCAAATTTCATTTACATATCTCAACCGGTTTTAGAGCAATAAATAAATCGTCAGTTTGTAAGAAAATAATTCAACATCCAGTATCTCGGAAACGAAGCATTTGCCGACATGTGTTTATAAAGCAAACGGCCATTATTTTTTTATGCAGATTTGCCCCTTAAAGTTTGTCGCACTTATTTAGAAACACCCTGAATTAATGAAGAACATGGCTAGTTGCTAAAGTACCTAACTCTTTTATTATCCCACATAAGCGAATGGATCAAAAAACAGAATGTTAAGAAAACCTGTGGCTATAGTTGGGTTTTAGTTTCAATATTTTATAAATGCTAAAATATTACACAGGGTGTGGTGAACTTTGAGAATAAAACACAGTTTGATTGGTACACCCGGTATACAATGATCATTTACCAGTCTAGCAATAATTTTACTACAGCGACATTGTTAAAGAATAAGGCTATAAAATGTTTAAAAAAATCACTTAAATCGGATAACAGATTTAGAAAATTCACGACATCAAAAATTACCCATTTTGTGGGGTGGCCATTTTTTGTGCCGATCAGTGTAGCTTATAAAAAATTGGAAAAAATTGTGTACGCGTGAGGTCTGCAGACCCAGTAGTCTAAGAGCTAGTGAACCCTCCGACTAACGGTCGTCCTGTAAGGCTAGAAATTTTTCTAGTGATAATTCATAGCACACCAAGGCTAAAAACCATGACCTGGCAGGCATCAGCCGTGCACGTGTATCTACCAGGTGAATCGAAAAGTGCAAATTTAGGGGGTAAAATAAACTTTCTCCTGTAAAGTTTAAATTTAAGCATGTGTTTGAGTAAGTCATTTAGAAGAAATGTGTACAATGACAGGTGATTCTGAAGAGCACAAGACCTTGCCAGGCGAGGGGAAAGATTAGGGGTTTTTCCGAAATTATTTTTAGGTTTTTTGAATCATTCCAAACAGAAAAGGTCTCTAGTGATTTTTCTCTTAGGTTAATTGTTTTTGTTATATAAGCGATTAAAAATTTTGAAAATTGCGAAATCGTCCATTTTTAACCCTAAATCGGACATTTAACTAAAAATTTCAATGTTGCCAAGGTAGGTAGATATTCTTTAAACATTGATTGATGAAATCCCGAAGAGATTTTTGCAATACAATATCGAAAACCCCTTTGTTTTTTAATTGCTAATCAAGCGGGCGATCACACTGTAGTATAAGTGATGACGTTTGAGTTTGCATAAGTTCATTATCTCGAGAATGGGCAAATTGGAAGAGAAATCCTCAGAGAGGTCGATTTTTATTCTTAAATTAGGACTTTTTGGCATATATATAATAATAGTGACGTCATCCATCTGGACGTGATGACGTAATCGATGATTTCTTTAAATGAGAGTAGGGGTTGTGTGATAGCTCATTTGAAAGGTTATTTAGTTCTCTATTCAGTAATATAAACATTAACATAATTATTTATACAGGGTGTACAAAAACATTTTTTTTTATTAAAATAATTTAGACAAAAAGAAGAAAAAAAATTTTTGTACACCCTGTATAAATAATTATGTTAATGTTTATATTACTGAATAGAGAACTAAATAACCTTTCAAATGAGCTATCACACAACCCCTACTCTTATTTAAAAAAATCATCGATTACGTCATCACGCCCAGATGGATGACGTCACTATTATTATATATATGCCAAAAAGGCCTAATTTAAAAATAAAAATCGACCTGTCTGAGGATTTCTCTTTAAATTTGCCCATTCTCGAGATATGAATTTATGCACACTCAAACGTCGTCACTTATATTACGGTGTGATCGCCCGATTGATTAGCAATTAAAAAACAAAGGGGTTTTCGATATTGTATTGCAAAAAACTCTTCGGGATTTCATCAATCAATATTTAAAGAATATCTACCTACCTTGGCAACATTGAAATTTTTAGTTAAATGTCCGATTTAGGGTTAAAAATGGCCGATTTCGCAATTTTCAAAATTTTTAATCGCTTATATAACAAAAACTATTAACCTAAGAGAAAAATTACTAGAGACCTTTTCTGTTTGGAATGATTCAAAAAAACCTAAAAAACTTTTTTCGATGCAGAAAAAATAATTTTAGGAAAAACCCCTAATCTTTTAGAAAAGAGAAAGTTTATTTTACCTCCTAAATTTGCACTTTCGATTCACCTGGTAGATACACGTGCACGGCTGATGCCTGCCAGGTCATGGTTTTTAGCCTGGGTGTGCTATGAATTATCACTAGACAAATTTGTAGCCTTACAGGACGACCGTTAGTCGGAGGGTTCACTAGCTCTTAGACTACAGTAGTATCAGAGTTGTAGCTAATGAAAAGTAGGTTCTTCTTCGTCAAATTACAAATGGAATATTTTAATGTGAAATAATCAAAAAACAGAGCATTTTTCGGGGAAAATTCATTACAACTTTTTTAAAGTGTTTAAAAAAGGTTTATTTTTGTTTAAAAAAAAACTACTGACAATAAAAATAAGTGAGTTACGCTCAAAATATTGTTGGTTTCTTTTATTTTTTGGTACAAAAATCGCGAATATCACCCCCTAATTAGCTTCCCAAATAAAATTAATCGTTACCGCTTCACAAGTTACTTTACTTATCTATTTTTTATATTATCTATAAGTTTCATTGGTTCAAAGTGCTCACTTTAAAAAAAAATTGGGTTTAAAATCAAACATTTTTTTTTTAATTTGAAAAAAAAATGGAATTGTTCATGGAATTAACTTAAAAATTACTAGTAATACCAAAAATCTTAAGGAGTAATAAATTGTACGTTTTGCTTTTCTGAATATTTTTGCTGTTTTGTTTTCTTGTTAGACAAAAATTGGTTATGCTATGGCTGTTCAAAATTTGCCTAAACTCGTGAAAAGTTACTCGTTCAAACCATTTTAACTACAGCTTTTTCAAAAATAAGCACTTTGAACCGATGAAACTTACAGATCATATAAACAATAGATAAGTAAAGTAACTTGTGAAGTGGTAATGATCAAATTTATTTGTGATGCTAATTAGGAAGTGAGTTTCGCGATTTTTTTACCAAAAAATAAAAGGGACCAACAATATGTTGAGCGAAACTCACTTACTTTTTAAACGCTTTTATTTAGTTCAATAGATTGCGTCAAATTTTTGGATGTTAATTTGACTACCTTTTCTTCCATGCAAATGAATGAAAATTTGCAGACATATGCATTCGCGGTGACAATACACGAATAGACAACAAAAAATTTTTGTTTATGTTTATTAATTGTTTAAATAAAAAAAAACGATTTTAATGGAAAAAGGCCTAAATTCTCTTGTTTTTTACAATGTAGAAACTTGAAACTTTTACGGATGTAGCTAATGATATAATCTATACATAATTTCACTTTTTACGTTAATTGTTTACGGTATGCGTCATAAATAAACAATAAAGTTTTAAATTTTGAACACTCATATATTTGTTTATACAGTACGATGCAAGTGAAAGGAATAAATTCGTTATTTCGTAAAAAGACGACTTGAACCCTGGAATGCTACCTGGGGTACACTTGTACCCCAACCTTGTTTGTAAGTTACACCAATTTGCAGTAGTGGGTGTAGAAAATATGAAAATAAACTTGTGAATAATAATATAATAAAATATTTTTGTATACAAAATAAATTCTTAGCATGTTATCTTAAGATTGTTTTTGTCATAAGTTCTTAAAACATACATATATAAATATTTTAGGTCGATTTTATTTGGGGTACCACTGTACCTCGATGTAGCAGATTGAGTTTAGAAAATAAGTGTAGCAATCCAGGGTTAAGGAAAAATCCCGAAAGAGGTCGATTTTATTTTTAAATTACGATATTTTGGCATATATGTCATACTAGTGACGTCATCCTTCTGGACGCGATGACGTAATCGATGATTTTTTTAAATGAGAATAGGGGACATGCGATAGCTCATTTGAAAGGTCATTCAATTTTTTATTCAGTAATATAAAAATTTATATAATTATTTGTACAGGGTGTCCAAAAACAATTTTTTTATTAAATTATTTGACAAAAAAGAAGAATGTATGTAATTTATTTAACTCAGAATACATTTTACAGTTGCCCGTAAACAGAAAAAATGTGTATTTCAGAAATAAACATTGCTTTTCGATTAAATTAAATATTCAAGCCAGCTTCCGCCAGCCACCTACCTCTTGGAAATTTTAACATTTAATTTACGCGAAAAGCAATGATTACTTGTGATATAAACATTTTTGTCTGGTTTCTGACAGCAGTAAAATGTATTTTAATTTAAATTTAATAAGTTACACACATTCTTCTTTTTTTTGCCAAATTTAATTTAAAAGAATATTTCTGACACCCTGTATAAATAAGTATGTAAATGTTTATATTACTGAATAGAGAATTTAATGACCTTTCAAATGAGCTAGCACACGACCCCTATAATAGGGAGAGAATAATTATCATTTAAAAAAATCATCGATTACGTCATCACGCCCAGATGGATGTCACTTATATTAGATATAATATGCCAAAATATCATAATTTAAAAATAATAAAAAATATGAAAAAATAATTTTTAGGAAACGCTTTTCTTTAGTTACTAGTGACTAAAATTAAAAATATAAAAAAATCAACTAAAAAGCAAAAAAATAAAAAAAATTCAAACTCGAAGGGTTATTCGAAACAAACTGTTAGACAGATTAAATATACAAAAATCTCACACATTCGTTAAAAAATTGAAAAACTCTAACACATTCGTTAAAGAAAAGCGTAATTTCCGATTATTATTTTGGTCATTTTTGAGTGGCTGATTGTAGGCGGTTTCTGGAAGTTGATACAACATTTGTTTAAGAGACTCCTTCCAAAAATACTCCTCACTTCTTTGTTGGTAGTGTGTGTTGTCTGAAATATTTTCGTAATTCCACGATAGCCTCATATTTCAAATGTTTCCAACATAGTAAATTCTCATCAGCCAATTTCCACATCCCTAATCCAAGAATATTTGCTAGCTCAAAAGTATTCCTGAGCTATGTATGAGAAATTTGGAAAGTACTTTTACGTGAATTCTTTTGATGATTTTGTTATTTGGTTACTACTAGTGGACTTTCTGGCTTTAGTATCGTCGTTTCATGTTTAGTAGTCTCAATTTAATGTTATAAATTTCCCAAAGCTCTAGATCTAAATCCTGTTATCATCGTGTTTACCTACGCCTATGTTATTAGATAGAAATACAAAAGTATTATCTTGCAGACGAATAATAATTAGGATCCTCAGTGTTCGTAGTTACCTAATGTTAGTGACTAACAAAGCTTGGAGGAACTCCAAGCTTTGTAAGCTTATTATACCTTTTCAATATTATTTGATGTCTCTGTTTTACAGTAATTGAAACTCTTATTTATATGCGCTTTGTATATACGAGGAAAATCCACCGCTAAACACCAACAAAAGATGCGTTAAAAACATGAAATCCTTTTTAATAGAAGAAACAAATATTTTGGTAAAGGCACGTAAAGGTTTACAATGATGTATTTGATGCCAATATTTTAGTAATTTTATTCAAAAGAACAATATGTCACGCCTGTGTTATTAAATGTTTGTCTTGCGGCGCAATTTTAACACTATAACTGACAGCATATGCTTAAAATTGATTATATTTTATTTTATTATAATTTATTATATACAAAAGTCCTTAAAAGGAGACCCTTGAAAGATCATGTACCTAAACTTCTGAAATATTAACTAATTCCAACTAGACTTCGAAGAAAACCAGTCTTTAGATCAAGATGATAGTGATCCTGAAAACACTTGAATCTCTATCAAAGATAAAAAAGGCAATAAGACACCCCTTTCCAGAAAATATCGTATGCCATGGATAAATGTATAGCACTTGGACTGTGAGTCAAAGCAAAAAAATAACATAAAACTTTTGGAACAAACTAATGAATACAGAGCGATATCGAAAAAACTTCCAAAGAACTTTCCAAAAAAGGAGTCCTCTACTTAACACATATATTCCATGTAATCCTAAGAACGAGCTATTACACTATTCCTTGGAAAGTGGCCCGAATTATTACACTTCCTAAGCCAGGTAAACCTACTTCTTCTTCTTTTTTAAGTGCCATCTCCTAATCGGAGATTGGATATCATCATCACTATCTTTACCCTATCTACCGCTGCTCTAAAGAGTTGTATAGAACTGCATTTAAACCAGTCCCTTAAATTCTTCAACCATAACACCCTTATTCTTCCTATACTCCGTCCGCCTCTTATCTTTCCCTGTATTATCAGTCTTAGCATTTCATATCGCTGTCCCCTCATTACGTGCCCCAGATATTGTAACTTTCTTATCTTTATTGTGTTTATTATTTCACATTCTTTGCTCTTTACTCGCAATACTTCCGTGTTCGTTTTCTTCTGTGTCCATGCTATTCTAAGCATCCTTCTGTAACACCACATTTCAAATGACTGTAGCTTATTTATGTGTTCTTGCATCTCAAACACGTAGCATCTCAAAGCTCTTACTCTCAGTTCTAATCTAAAGTCTTTGTTGCAGATAATTGTTTTCATTTTTATTTCTACTAACGCATTTCTTGCTATTTCTATCCTGGTCCTTATTTCTGTTGTTTGATCATTTTTCTTTGAAATTCTGGTTCCTAGGTATTTGTACTTATCAACCCTTTATATCGGTACATTTCCCAAATGTATGCTTGTTTGTGTGTTTGTTTTCTTAGTTATTATCATGTGTTTGGTATTGTTTATATTCATTTTTAGTCCACATTCTTCACAGAAACTTCGCAGTAGGTAAACTTACAGAAGACCTTAAATCATATACAACAATTAGCCTACAGCTAATGATGTCAAAGCTTTTTGAAAAACTATTGTTGGATAGGTTCCAACCAATTCTAGCAGAACGCCAACTACATAATTCCTAACCACCAGTTTGGATTCAGACAACAACATGCCACCACTTAGCAAGTATTATCTGTATTGTTATTCTTGAAGCTCTACAAGAAAGAAAATACTGCTCAGCAGCCTTTTTGGATACTTCTCAAGCCTTTGATGGAATTTGGCACACTGGTCTACTGTACAAACTTAGATAAGTCCTTCCCCTAAGTTATTTCCTTATCCTTAAGTCCTACCTCTATGAACGACATTTCTTAGTAAGACATTACGATCAGTACACAAGTCTAAATCCATTCAAACCAGGGTTCCAAAAGGTATTGTTCTGAGGCCTGTTCTTCATCTAATATTTACAGCCGATCTACTTACGAGCAACAACGTCATCACAGCAAGGTACGCAGACAACAAATCAATTTTAGCCTCACACTTAACTCCCGACGTTGCTTCGTATAACATCAACTAATAGAAAAAACACATTCCCACCAGTGTCTTTAAATAACCAAGAGTTATAATAATAAGGTCAAATCAAATACTTGGATATGCATCTCGACAGGCGTTTAACATGGAGGAAGCATCTACTCACGAAAAGAAACAACTGTGCCGTAAGCTCAGCAGAATTTACTGGTTACTATTAGGTAAAAGATCACAACTATCTCTGTATAAGATCAATCATCATCATCAATGGTGCTACAGTCCTATGAAGGGACCTCAACCTTCCCAAGTCTATTACGCTAGTCAGTCCTATCCATTGCCAACCGTTGCCAGTTTGCTGCGCCTATTTTTCTCCCATCCTCATCGACACCATCCTTCCATCTAAGTTTTGGCCTACCCCTATTTCTACTTCCCACAGGTTGTGACATAAGGATTCTTCTAGGAGGGTTGTTATGCTGTGATCTTGCTAGATGTCCTGCCCATCTTAGTCTTCCTATTCTTATAAGAGATAGTCTTTACCACCAAATATATTGTTACAAGTTCTTTACAATACTTTATTTAGACTCCAATACAATATTACAATACGTTAACAACTTGAACAAACTGACAACTTTAAATACTCAAAATCTCAAAATACAACTGAACTATCAAATGTCAAACACAATGTTTATATAGTTTTCTGACGTTCTAGACGTCACCAGACATTTCTGGGTTATTCCATGACATCCAGAACATTCTCGTACGTGACTACTTCTTCTTTCACGTCGAGGGACTCTTTCTATGTAGGAACAATCTACGGAACTGTCATAACACTGCTCCCTCCTTTATAGTTATTCGCCTCGAATAACTGGTCTATCAGGGTCTGGTTGAAGCCAACAGGGTCGATCAGTTCCATGATATGGGGCTAATCTCTCAATGTGAACTACCTTGGGTTTACTTCTCGCTGAAAACTGGATGCGGTGGACTAGATCATTTATTTTCTTTAAGACGGTGTACGGGCCTTCCCAGTTTCGTTGAAGTTTCGGACAAAGTCCTTTCTTGCGTGTGGGATTGTATAGCCATACTGGGTCACCCCTTTCGAAAATTGTCCCAGTAGCTTGCACATCGAACCTGGACTTGGCTTTATCACTTTGAAGCTTCAAACTTTTACGAGCAAATTCGTGGACTTTTTCCAGTTTTTCTCTTAAGCTTTCTAGGTACGTCAGGGATGAAGGTTCTTCTTCACAGGTAGGCAATTTTCCGAAAATAAGATCTTGAGGAAGCTTCATTTCTCTTCCGGTGATCATCATTGATGGAGAATAACCGGTTGCTTCATGTTCAGAACTTCTGTAGGCTAACAGGAATAGAGGTATTAGGGTATCCCAATCTTTTTGATTATCAGCAACAAACATTGAGAGGTATTGACAAATAGTTCTATTATGTCTTTCGATCATTCCGTCTGATTGTGGGTGGAGAGGCGTAGTTCGAGTTTTCTTAATACCCAAGATTTTCATTAGTTCTTGCCATAATTCGGATTCAAAATTTCGTCCCTGATCAGAATGCAACTCTAAAGGAACTCCATGTCTTGATACGACGTGTGTTATGAATGCTTCCGCTACAGTCGTCGCTTCTTGATTAGGAAGAGGTGCAATTTCAGGCCATTTTGAAAAATAATCCATTGCAACCATTAAGTACTTGTTACCTCTCTCTGTCGTTGGAAGTGGACCGAGAATATCAACTGCAAGTCGTTCAAAAGGCTCTCCGGAAAGATATTGTGCCATTTTACCACGACTTCTTGTTCTAGGGCCTTTTCTACCGTTACACAAGTCGCATTTCTTACACCATTCTTCTACATCTCGGCGACAATTGATCCAATAAAATCTGTCTCGAACCCTGGCCAGTGTTCTTTTTACCCCAAAATGTCCTCCAGACAGGCTGCTATGAAGGTCTTCCAACACACTTTTAATGTGTGATTTTGGCAGTACCACCTGTTGAACTATACGTACTCCATCGGAACTTTCCCACTTCCGATATAACAAACCATTCGAAAGATGCAAGGATTCCCATTGAGCCCAGTACGCCTTTATAGTTCGACTGTATTTAGATATTTCCTGCCAAAGAGGTCTTACTCCATTTTTAAGCCAATCTCGTATAACTTTTAAGTCGTTATCTTTCTTTTGACTCTTCTTAATGTTTTCCAGAGAAATCTGGTCATTATCTTCTTGCTGTTCAGCTGTGGTCATCCGCAGACTAACTTCTTCGGTTACATTCTCTTTTTGTGCTAGCTGACGTTGGCTTTGAACTTGTAATTCATTTAATGCATTTTGGTATTCTTGAAATTGTTTATTTAACACATTCTTCTCTTTCATCAGTTTTTGACATTCGTTTTCCAGATTGGACTGTGTAGTTTTTGCATTATTTTGAATTACCTTACACTCTTCTTGCAATATTGTCACCTGTTCTCTTAATCTTTCTATTTTATTTTTACTAATCGCTAGTTGTTCCTTCAAATGGCTAACTTCAATTTCCAGTGTATTTTCTTCCCTTCTATGGTCAGTTGTAGGAAATCTGTTTCTTAGTGACCATCTACCATCATTTCTAGTGAGACTTTGCGACAGGCTTCTGGATGTCGAACTAGGCGACCTTCTGATCTCATTCTTGTATTCTTCTTTTCGTGCTTGGGATCGGCTTCTGCAATTGGATTTTAGATGTCCCATTCTTCCGCAGTTAAAACATCTTCTGTTTTCATTTCGAGGTTTTTGTTGGATATTTTGTAGTAAGCTTAATATCTGGGAAAAAACTAGTTGTTCATTATCTGTGGTTGTGACTTGCTTATTTTCTGTAAATCTTATTTCTTTTAATTGTGGAAGAGATCTAGAAATATTTTTCGCCGCTTCGTACTCCTGAGCTGATATTAGTGCTTTATCTAGCGTTTTGTGTTGTTGTAATCGGAGAGCCTGTTGCATTTCGATATCATGTAGTCCGTCTATGAATGCCTGTATACCGATTTGTTCAAGAAAATCTTTAGGTGCCTGAGAGTATGCCAAATGTAGTAATCTTTTAATATCAGCTTCAAATTCTTGTAGGCTCTCGTTATGTTTTTGATTCCGAACTTTAAGCTGACTTTGAAAAACCTGCTTCAGATGTTGTTGGCCATATCTTGTTTCTAAAGCTTGAACAAGTGAGTCGTAACTAGGTGAATCCTAAGGAAGAAATTGAAGGACGGTTGCTGCCTGGCCTCGAAGCGACACCACCCAGGAAGCTGCCATTTCTCTCTCAGTCCAGCCATTTGCTCTTGCTGCAGCTTCAAATTGGAAACGATACGTTTCCCATGCTGTTTGGCCATCGAAGGTGGGTGGTTTCAAAATTTTGCTATTTCTGATTGTGCCTGATTCAAGAAGATTTAGGGGATGTGAAGATGAAGGGGCTGTTTCAGATTCGACATTCGTTACTGAAACAATACGAGATAAAGAAGCTTGGGTATCAATTTTTCGTTCTAACATAACTATTTGTCTTTCTAAACTAGATTTTAAATTATCTTGTTGTTGCTTTAAATCATTTTGTTGCTGTTCTAGTTTATTATCTAAATAGTTTTGTTTTTCTTCTAATGTGTCAATTCTACTATTAATTTGACTTACCTCTAATGTAAAATTTTCTTGAATTTGTGACAAACTTTTTATTATTTCTACCTCTACTTGTCTACGCCTCTCCTCCTCTTCTTGCCTACGTTTCTCTTCATTTTCTTTCTCTGCTTGCCTACGTTTCTCTTCATTTTCTTTCTCTTCTTGCCTACGTTTCTCTTCATTTTCTTTCTCTGCTTGCCTACGTTTCTCTTCATTTTCTTTCTCTGCTTGCCTACGTTTCTCTTTCAACTCTTCCATTTTTAAAAACCATTCTGGTGGTCCGGATGTATCCATTTCTTTCTCGAATTTAGTAGATCTTGTATTGACCATATACAAATTACTTAATGTCTTCTTATCCCACCGCTGTCACCAATGTTACAAGTTCTTTACAATACTTTATTTAGACTCCAATACAATATTACAATACGTTAACAACTTGAACAAACTGACAACTTTAAATACTCAAAATCTCAAAATACAACTAAACTATCAAATGTCAAACACAATGTTTATATAGTTTTCTGACGTTCTAGACGTCACCAGACATTTCTGGGTTATTCCATGACATCCAGAACATTCTCGTACGTGACTACTTCTTCTTTCACGTCGAGGGACTCTTTCTATGTAGGAACAATCTACGGAACTGTCATAACAATATGTTTATATCTGTGGTATACCTCGTAGTTGTACCTCCTCCTCCAAATACCATTTTCACAGATGCCACCGAATATTCCTCTCAGGATCTTTCGTTCAAATATAAGCAGAAGGTTTTCATCTGCCTTGGAGATGGTCCATGTCTCCGATCCATATATCAACACTGGTTGTATAAGGGTTTTGTATATGGTTATTTTTATTTTTTGGCTTAAGTTTCTGCTTCTCATATATTTCTACTCAGTCCAAAATAGCATTTATTCGCTAGAATTATCCTTCGCTTGATTTCTTCCGTCATGACGTTCTCCTTGGTGATCAGGGAGCCTAAGTATGTGAATTAGTCCACCACTTCAAAGGTAGAGTTATCAACAGTAAATTGGTGACCCTGAATTTCGACTTTGCAAACGACTTTACGCATTGTAGCCTTAACCAATCTTATCAGTTTATCAGGGATGTGGAATTCATCCATGGCTTCATACAATTTATTTCTTAGGACACTATCATAGGCCCATTTAAAATCTACGAAAAGATGGTATGTGTCGATATTGAATTCATTGGGTTTTTCTAGTATTTGCCTTAGCACAAAGATCTGGTCTGTTGTTGATCGACCAGGCCTAAAACCACTTTGATATTCTCCAAGAAGCTCCTCTGAATGTGCACTTAGGCGACCATATAAGATACTCGAAAATATTTTGTAAGCTGTATTAAGGAGAGTTATTCCCCTATAGTTTCTACATTCCAATTGATCACCCTTTTTGTGTAGTGGGCAAACAATTCCAACACACCACTCTTTCGGGATTTGTTCCTCATTCCAGGCTCTCAGTATTATTTTATATATTTGATTAGTCAGAGTAGCAACTGCATATTTAATAAGTTCCGCGGGTATACCATCACTTCCTGGAGATTTATTATTTTTTAGGTGTTTTATTGCATCCCATACTTCTTGAATTGATGGAGGCTCTAATGGTGTATTGTTGGTTGCTCCTGGAGGTGGTTGATTTGGATCTTTTACTTCGATGGTAAGTAGTTCTTACCACCCACCCACCTTTTCAATATTTCTTCTTTTGTATTGAGTATGTACCCCTCCTTATCTTTACATAGTCTTAGCCTTGGTTTAAATTTCTTTCTTGCATTATTCAGAGTTTTATAGAATTTTCTTGTTCGATTTTCCTGTTTTAATGCTTCAAGTTCTTTCAGTATTCTATTTTCATAAGTTCTCTTTTTTCTTCTATGAATGCACTTCTCTTCTCTTCTAAGGTCTTTATATTTTTGTTGTTTTTCTCGGGTTCTTATTTGCTGCTTTTGGCTTCTCTGTATAAGATATTGGTTAATAAATCAGTCATAAAACCATATGATTTTATGGGATTCACCTGTGGGGATCAGCGTCCAGATCTAATGTAAATATTTTGGAGAGGTTTTAATCTAGCCAACCTAACAATCTTGCAATGAAGCTTATGAGGCAACTACCAAATCTAATACTTAGGCCCGCTTCAGAGGCGTGCGGTCCATGGAAGCGGGGGAAGCGCCGCTTCCCTATTTATTCGTCGATATAAGAAAATATATTATTAATTAATATTTAATAATAAAATTTCTTTCCCTAATCCAAATAATCTACATATTACCTAGCCAATAGGCATTGAAAAATATTAAAAATTAATCGCGTACGAACGAACTCAATATGCACACAATTCAACTATTTGGTCCACTCCTGGCAGAAGCGCATCTCAAAATCGCCGCTTGTCATGCAGTTGTCCCTTTTAAAATTGGTCAGGGTTCAATGACCGCACCCACTAGTCGCGCGAATTTTGGTATGCCATGGAAGCGCTCGTCGTATCGCCTTCCCGAAAGTGAGATGCTTCGACTCTTACTGCTGCTAAGGGGTGCTTAGGTATTACATACATTCGCTTAAAGAATATTTCGATTTAAATTTGTTGCAGAGATATTTACTTTTACTGATCTTTTATTTGACATTTTACAGAAATCAAATGGTATTGCATTTTGTATAAGACAAATTGATGACTTTATTAATACGATAATTAAAAAAACGAGAGCAGTTTAAAAATATTTGGGATAAAATTGAACATATGGGGTTTGAACATGAAAGAAAAATAATGAAGATTGATAATTTCCGAGACAGAGAGACAGAGAAAACAGAGGAAACAAAGAGACCTTTTGATAATATTCTACAACAAATGAATTCTAGCTTTCAAAATTTTAACGATTTAAAATTTGTAGAATTATATATAATCTTAATATTTCTAATTATAATTCATCAAAATTTCCCACAGAGGAATTTATGTCATTACGATTAAATAATGAAAATTTTTTGATATCCCAGCTTTGCATTCTCAGTTAAGTATCATTTATGAAACAACTGACATGAATGATAAAGAAATACCCAGAAATCTGGGATTTCTTTATAACTACTGGTTTAAACAAGTCGCTGTGTGAAGTGGTCAAGTTGTATGAATTAGTACTACTAACTATCCCAGCCACAAGTGCATCAGTTGAACGAAGTTTTGCAGTATTAAGGTGCATTAAAAGTTTCAAATTAAGAGTTTAAAAGAAATTCAACAAGCGAAGACAGACTTTGAAAGTTAGCCCTATTATCCATTAAAAAAGACTGCATTCAACAATTATCAGAAGTTGATAAGAGAATAGACCTCGAGTATAAATAAGTGTCATTTTAGTGAAAGTTGTGTGTTGTGGAAAATGCCTCGTAGTATATATTTTTTTTTTTTTAATAGGATTCTTCTTTAGAAAACCAAGCCCGGCGCGAGGACTCAAGGCCCGAGCTAGCAATACAGATCAATGATAGGTCACTAGTCACTAGAAATAGCGGGAATAGAGTGCCTCACGCATTCACGCGTCACGGATTTAGTGTGTGAGTCCTTGTACGCAGGACATCTCACATAATTAAGTACTTTGCTGATAGAGAGCCCCTGCGCATCAGAGTATTATCAGGTGGAAAGTTGCTCGACCCTCGACCCTTAAGAAAATATTTTTATATCCTTATTGAATCGCTTCCCCTTTCGAAAAAGTCACCGCACGCCACTGGCCCGCTTGCTCATTCGGAGTTCGACTCAAGTTCAGCTCCACAACCCAGTTCAAGACATGAAGTGCGTTGTACGGTAGTACGCACTTTATGCCTTGAACTCGGTAATGGCGCTGAACTTGAGTTGAACTCCGAATGAGCAAGCGGGCCTAAGCGATATACTCCTAGTGATCTTTCAACAAGATTTTTAAACTGAGTTGGTTTTATATTTTTGTGTAGATCCCAAATTTACAAACAATTTTTGTTAAAATTAAAATAAAATTGTAAATTGTCATGGGACAACTTCTTGGATGATATATAATTGTAAAATACAGGTAAAAACACAATTTACCAATTGTAACATTATTACAGATTGTAAATAAATGGGATGAAATATTAAGAAGGACTATATAGTTTTTAAGCAGATATAAAAAACTACTGTCCTATAACACTCCTCAATGTAATGTATAAACTCCTAACAAAAAATTTTAACCAATAGATTGTGACGACAAAATTCGACGGATACCAGTCGAAAGAACAAGCTGGTTTTAGAAAGTAATTTAGCACAAGTGACCATTTTTTATGTATGAAAATCCTTATAGAACGAGAAAATGAATACCACACATCCCTCTATATATAGCGTTCATAGATTTCGAAAAGGCTTCGACAGTGTCGAACATTGGGCAGTGAAAAGTTCTTTGATTAACAGCAGCATTGACCACAGGTATACAGACCTAGTAGCCAATATATAGGGTGTCCCGAAAAGATTGGTCAAAAATTATACCACACATTCTGGGTTCAAAAATATTTCGATTGAACCTAACTTAGCTTAGTACAAATGTGCTCATAAAAAAAAGTTACATCCCTTTGAAGTTACAAAATGAAAATCGATTTTTTTCAATAGTTATATCGAAAACTATTAGAGATTTTTTATTGAAAATGGACATGTGGCATTCTTATGGCAGAAATATCTTAAAACAAAATTATAGCGAAATTTGTCCACCCCATAAAAATTTTATGAGGGTTTTGTTTCCTTAAACCCCCCCCCCCCCCAAACTTTTGTGTACGTTCCAATTAATTCATTATTGTGGTACCATTAGTTAAACACAAGGTTTTTAAAACTTTTTTGCCTCTTAGTATTTTTTCGATAAGCCAGTTTTTATCGAGATGCGGCTTCTCTTTTAATATATTTACATAAAAATTTTATGGGAGTTTTGTTCCTTTAAACCCCCCAAATGTTTGGGTACATTCCAATTAAACTATTATTGTAGTACCATTAGTTAAACACAGTGTTTTTAAAACTTTTTTGTCTCTTAGTATTTTTTTGATAAGTCACCTTTTATCGAAATGTGGCTTCTCTTTCAAAATATACCTAATAATGTAAATTGTAAATAAATTTTCAGATTATTAACAGTTTTCTCTAATCGTACTTATCTATTAGCCTTGCGACATCCATTATTGGACATAGGCCTCCCCTTCGCTCCTCCATCTTTCTCTATCCTGAGCCATGTGCATCCATTTTGAGCCTGCTTGGTGTTTTAGGTCATCTACCCATCTCATCTGTGGTCTTCCTCTCTTTCGTTTATATGTCCATGGTCTCGACTCTGTAATAATTTTATTCCATCTTTCGTCTTTTTGTCTAATCGTATGACCGGCGAATTTCCATTTTAGTTTAGCTGTTTGACGAGTAGCATCTTTAACTTTTGTGATATTTCTTACCCAGAAATTCCTTTTTCTATCTGACAGTCTTACGTTGATCATTTGTCTTTCCATTGCTCTTTGTGTTTTCGCAATTCTGTCCATATTCGCTTTTGTGAACATCCATGTTTGACATCCATATGTAAGGACCGGAAGAATACATTGGTCGTAGATTTTCGTTTTTAGATATTGAGGGTATTTTTTATTCTTCAATATAAAGCTGAGCTTACCAAACGAGGCCCACGCTAACTTCGTTCGTCTCTTTATTTCTGCTGTTTGGTTGTCTCTATTCAATTTTATTATTTGTCCCAAGTGTATGTATTCATGCACTTCCTCTATTTGGTTTTGTTTAACTACGATTTTAACTCATCCTCTTGATTTGTTATCACTTTTGTTTTGCTGTAGTTCATATCTAATCCAACTTTACTGGCTTCGTGGTGTAGTTGTTGTATCATTATTTGTAGTTGTTCCTTGTCTGTAGCGATAATGACGATATCGTCAGCCTATCAGGTGATTTAAGTATTGGCCCTTAATGATGATTCCATATTCTTCCCATTGTAATCTCTTGAAAATGTCTTCTAGAGCTTGGTTGAAGAGCTTCGGCGAAATCGTATCTCCCTGTCTAACGCCCCTTTTGATAGGTATGGGGTGTGTATTCTGTTCAAGTTGGATCGTAGTTGTGGCCTTACTGTATATATTAGAGATTAGTTCTGTATACCTGTAATCTACTCTGCTATAGTGTAGTGATTGTTTCACTGTCCAGTGTTCTATGGAGTCGAATGCGTTTTCAAAATCTATAAATGCCTTATAATATATGGGTATTTGGTATTCATTTATTTTCTCAATAAGTAACTTCATTGTCAGTAGGTGATCACATGTACTGTAGCCTTTTCTGAATCCTGCCTGTTCTTTGATCTGATAATTGTCGAATTTAGGGGTTAGTCTGTTGGTTAATATTTTAGTTAACAATTTATACATAACATTAAGCAAGGTAATCAGTCTAATAAGACCGATTACCTAATCGTACTTAACCATATACAAATATGTGGTGGATTCGACAAATATTCAAAATATCTCGATAAACACTGGCTTATCGAAAAGTTACTAAGAAGCAAAAAAGTTTTAAAAATAATAATACATAATAAGTGTTTAACTAATGGTGCCACAATAATAATTTAATTGCAACGTACACAAAAGTTTGGGGGGGTTTAAGGGAATAAAACCCCCATAAAATTTTTATGGGATGCACAAATTTTACTTTATTTTTTTAAGATGTTGCTGCCATAAGAATTCCATATGTCCATTTTCAATAAAAAATCTCTAAGATTTTTCCATATATGAAAAAAATCGATTTTCATTTTGTAATTTCAAAGGGCTGTAACTTTTTTGTGTGCAATATTGTATATAGGTAAGTGAGGTTCAATTAACCTATTTTTGACCCCAGAATCTGTGGTATAAATTAAGACCAATCTTTTCGGGACACCCTGTATATAAGGAAGCCAAAACAACAATTAAAGGGTGACACAATATCACCGAAATTTTTCAATCAGGCTCTGGAAGATATTTTTAAAAGATTAGAATGTGAAGAAAAAGGTATAAAAATTTGTGGACAACGCTTGAAGCACCTAAGGTACGCTGATGACATCGTATTGATAACCGATAAAAAAGAAGAATTGTTTGAAATGATGAAAGAACTGGAAATAGAAGCCAAAAAGCCTAACTATGAATTACAGCAAGACCAAAATCATAACAAATCCACATAAGGACATCACAGTGAGGATAGGACAAGATGAAATAAAACAAGTTCACGATTATATATATCTGGGCAGTGCCGGATTAACCATTAGGCGGACTAGGCGGCCGCCTAGGGCCCGGACACTTGATGGGGCCCGCATCCCACACAAATTCATTAATTAATATTGAATTATTTAAGCAGTAATTTAAAAAAAAAATTAAAATGTTAAAAAATCAAATAGGGCTAACTGATACAAAAAAAAAGAGAACGGTTAATTTATAATTTCCGATCAAACTCAGTTTTTTGCTTTGTCTTCTGTCAAATATCAGGAAAATACAATCGACTTCAAAACAAATTAAGCAGTTATCTTCAAAGGCATTTTTATATTCCATGTTCTAATCATTCCCTCAATTTGGTAATCAATTTTGCAAGAAAATTTTGCTTAGAAGCTTGTAATTACTTTGGTATGGTACGTTTTTTTTCAAATTCTACCAACCGATGGGCCTTACAGTCCATTCACTCACGGTAAAGTATTGCAAAACCTCCGGATTTTAAAGAACCTTTGGATTTGAGACAAGAGGTTGGATTGACATGAAATTTGCTATAAGCATAGCTAACATGTCAAAGAAAAAAGTGATATTGTGCCAATGTGTGTTTTTGCCCTACGGTTGAGTCCACCCCTTCTCGGGAGTGAAAAAATATAGATACTGTCAAAATACGTCCGGAAGTGGATAAACTGACTAATTCTAAGCAACTTTTGTTCAATAGAGTTTTCTCATCAAGTCAATACATTTCGAGTTATTTGCAAGTGAATATCTTCATTTTTCAACAGAAAATAACACGTTTTTAGACGGTTTTTCACAATGAACTCAAAAAGTAAGTATTTTATCGAAAAAATATTCTTAGCAAAAATATAGCTTTTAAAAAATTTAAAAAATGGTGTATGTGTGCAGTCTGTAGACCCAGTAGAAGCAAAGTTGTAGCTAATGAAAAGTAGGTTCTTATTCGTCAAATTCCAAATCGAATATTTCAACTTAAAATAATCAAAAAATGAAGCACTTTTCATGGAAAACTCACCATAACTTGTCTAAATATTTAAAAAAGCATTATTCTTGTTTTTTAAAAAATTTCTAACATAAAAAGTAAGCAAGATACGCTCAGACTAAAGTTGATCCCATTTTTTTGGTGAAAAAAACTGGTGAAAATAATCCCTTAATTAGCATCCCAAATAAAATTAATCCTTACCGCTTCACAAGCTACTTTACTTATGTATTGTTTATATGCTCTGTGAGTTTTATCGGTATAAAGTGCTTATTTATAAAAGGGCTGTAGTAGAAAGGGCTTGAACAAGTCACTAATCACGAGTGTATGCAATTTTTTTTATTTGGCTTAATGAATCGAGAGCTAATGGCCATTGGCATGGTACAGTGGATTTTTCCAATCAGGTACCTAGTGTAATTAGTAGTGTGTGTGTTGAGTAAATGTCTTGTTACTTAGCAAAGTCGTCATTGTTTTTGCAAAGAGACGCTAATTATATCCGAACGTCTGTGGTCCCTCCGGTGAGTACCGATCCCACAAGGATAGAAACTATTTTCATTTATTAATTTTTAATAAATGAAAAATTCCCTACCCAGGGTATGCAAATTTTGAACAGTCATATCTTAACCAATTTTCATCTTCCAAAAAAGCAAAAATCTGAAATATTCAGAAAAGCAAAACCTACATTTTTTTACTCTTTAAGATTTTTGGTACCACTAATAATTTTTAAGTTATTTTGAAAAAAAAAGACATTTTTTTTTCAAAATTTCAAAAAATTTGTTTGACTTTAAATCCCAATGTTTTGAAATATAAGTACTGTGAACCGGTGAAACTTACAGATCATATAAATAATATACTTATAAGTTTTTTCAAGATTTTCATAAATTTTCAAGATTTTTTGCCAAAAAAAAAGGAATCAACATTGTTTTAAGCTTTACTTGCTTAATTTTGATACCTAAAATATGTTAAAAAAACAAAAATAAAACTTTTTTAACACTTTAAAAAAGTTTTGATGATTTTTCACCGAAAAGAGCTTCATTTTTTGGTTATTTACGTTGAAATATTTGATTTGAAATTTGTCTAATAAGAATTTACTTTTCATTAGCTCCAGTTCTGCTTATACTGGGTCTACATACTACATACATACACCATTTTTTAAAATTTTGTATACGCTTAATTTTTGCTAAGAATATTTTTTCGATAAAATACTTAATTTTGGAGTTATTTGCGAAAAACAGTCTAAAAACGTGTTTTTAAAAAATGAACATATTCACTCGCAAATAATTCAAAAAGTATTGATTTAGTGAAAAAACTTGATAGAACGAAAGTTACTTAGAATTAATCAGTTTATCCATTTTCGCACTTAATTTGAATGTATGTTTTTTCACCCTCGAAGGGGTGGCACTCATACCCAGGGCAAAATCACATATCGACACAATATCCCTTGTCTCTTTGGGATATTAGCTATGGACTATTAATGGGCAGTTGTTACGAAATGTAAAAAAAAAGAAAAATGATCTTTTTTACATTGTCTTAATTTATTTTTGGAGTAACTACTTTCCAAAACAACATAAATATCTGTAAATTTTATTTAAGTAAATGGTCGCTATAAAGAGGCCTACTTCTTATGGCCGCCTAGGGCCCCATGATGCCTTAAACCGTCACTGTATCTGGGTCAAATTATAAAACTTAACAAGGAAAATCAAAGAGCAGAGGTCAAAAGACGAGTTAAGCTGGCATGGGCGGGATTTGGCAAACTAAGCTAAATACCCAAAAACAAAAGATATCCACATCTTATGACCAAGGTATACAATAGTGCATACTCCCTGTTCTCACTTATGGTTCCCAAACGTAGACGTTTACAAAAACAAACATGGACAAAATCATAAAAATGCAAAGATAATGGAAAGGCAAATGTTGCACATAAGACTAATGGATAAAAAGAGAAACGAGTACGAGATTTGTCGGACACAATATAAAACAAAAAGAAGACCGATGGAACAATATTATCATAAATTGGAGACCGTGAGAATATAAACGAAGCAGAGGAAGACCACAAATGAGATGGGCAGATGATGTCAAGAAGCACGTGGGCACACGTGGGCTCTAGGTGGATAACTGTAGCGTCAGACAGAGAAGAATGGAAAAGGTTTGGGGAGGCCTATGTCCAAAGATGGATCGAAGAAGGCTAATTAGATAGATATAATTAGATATAGTTTTTAAATAAAATTCCGTCCAATTTTTGAATTAAAACAAAATTTACTTTAACCCTGCTTGAATTCAGAAATATATTTTATCTTCCGCCTTTTTATTAAATGAAAACCGCCGAGGAAAGCGTCTCTTTTATAGTGAAATATAAAAATTAGTTCGTTTATCCTTGATAATATTCATCCCCGTGTCATTGCCTTTGCCATACATATCAATAGAGACAATTTCCTCCCTCGAAATTCCATCTTGGGATTCCATTAACACTGGATATAAACCGCACTGGGAGCTGATGTGACGAACAGATATAAATTATAACACACGATGCGAGCGATAGAGCGAGAGAGAGAATCCAGAGAAAAGCATGAAAATGTAACTTTTGTGGCGCGATCTGATCTATTTTGTTGAGAATAAGAGAGACGCTTAAATGTGTGCCAACATCACAGAGTATCGGAAGAGAGTTTGAAATAGAACAGCTTGGGTGTCTTTCAATTCATTAGATCAGATAGTTGACAATGTAGGGTGTTTACAAAGCTCGTCATCGAGTAAGTTTCCAAGTCTTCAGGAAGCTACCGGCAGCCCGTGATAATCTACGTCAGTCTTTAGATAGCGAGTTTCGTTGTGTCCGCGGTAACAAACTGTCCCGTTTCGTATCCAGAGATCCGGAAGCCCGAAATATGTACAACTCCTTTAACGTTCATTTAGGCAGTTGGAATCGGATTTCGATTTGAAAACATTTTATTAAACTCCCATAATCCACACGAATATATATATTTAGGGTCATAGAAATTAGGACACTTTTCATATACGTCAAATCAAAATTAGAACTTGGAAAATATAATATAATAGATGATGTAATTTTGATAAAGCCTTTCCATGCCACTTTTAGGTATTCAGTTTTTTTGTTTATACATAGATAAATAGATTTTATTTTATATAGTGCGTCCATAAAATAACGCATAAATTCATTATTTCGTAAACCGGCGACTTAAGGGAAAAATCCCGAAATACGTCGATTTTTATTTTTAAATTTCGATTTTCTGGCATATATATCATACTAGTGACGTCATCTATCTGGGTTTGATGACGTACGTAATGTTTATATTAGTAAATAGACAATTGAATACCCTTTCAAATGAACTATCACATGACCCCTATTCTCATTTTAAAAAATCGTCGATTACATCATCACGCCCAGATTGATGATGTCACTAGTAATATATATACAGGGTGTAACAAAAATACAGGTCATAAATTAAACAACATATTCTGGGACCAAAAATAGTTCGAATTAACCTAACTTACCTTAGTACAAATATGGACACAAAAGAAGTTACAGCCCTTTGAATTTACAAAATGAAAATTGATTTTTTTGAATATATCGAAAACTATTAGAGGTTTTTTGTTGAAAATGGATATGTTGCATTATTATGGAAAGAACATCTTAAAGAAAAATTATAGTGAAATTTGTGCACCCCATAAAAATTTTATGGGGGTTTTGTTCCCTTAAACCCCCCAAACTTTTGTGTCCGTTCCAAATAAATTATTATTGTGGTGCCATTAGTTAAATTCAATATTTTTAAATCTTTTTTGCCTCTTAGTATTTTTTCGATAAGGTAGTTTTTATCGAGTTGCGGCTTCTTTTTTAATATGTTTACATAAAAATTTTATGAAGGTTTTGTTCCTTTAAACCCCCCAAATGTTTGTGTACGTTCCAATTAAACTATTACTGCGGTACCATTAGTTAAACACAGTGGTTTTAAAACTTTTTTGCCTCTTTGTATTTTTTTGATAAAGCATATTTTATCGAGATGTGGCTTCTTTTTTAATATGGTTCAAAATATACTTAAAAATGTAAATCATAAATAAATTTTCATATTATTACCAAGTCTCCATAACCGTACTTTACCATATACAAATATTTTTTAAATTTTTAGATAAAACACCCTGTAACTCAGTAAAGACAGTGTTGCCAATCGGCGGATAATTATCCGATTTGCGTACCTTTTTGAGAGTTGTCGTATCTTCTTCGTACCTTTAAATAAATCGGATATTTGCGGATATTTTTCAGTGTATCTATCATCGACTAAAACTTTCTCATCCATATATTCCCAACACCAACAACACATTAATTTTGTTTGGTTCCACCCAAATTTTTATAAATAGCCTATACTGGATGAATGTTAGTGACATCCCATACTTTTCATCTTTTGACAAAAGGGTTATGTACCGATTCTTTTGTTTAGAATTGCAATGCACAAATGCATCCACTTAAGCCATATACCCTATTCCACGAACATACGCCTGTTTTGGATTACTTCGACAACGAATCTTTTACTGTGCAAAATAAGAAGAACGAAAGTAAATTGCACATTACATTATTGTTTATTGGAATAATTATTAGCGCCATTTACTTAGGTACTTCTTATGTTGCACAGTAAAATATTCGTTGTCGAAGTAATCCAAAACAGGCGTATGTTCGTGGAATGGCCCATACTAATCCAATTCAAATTTCAAAAACCGTCTGCCGTCCGATGTTATTTAT
This sequence comes from Diabrotica virgifera virgifera, assembly GCF_917563875.1. NCBI lineage: Eukaryota > Metazoa > Arthropoda > Insecta > Coleoptera > Chrysomelidae > Diabrotica > Diabrotica virgifera. The sequence continues at coordinate 39,207,935 of NC_065452.1, read as the reverse complement.
GAGTTTTTAGTTTTTAGTCTTTAAACTTATGAAAGCTAATTCACACACGATTTAGTTTTATTTTCATTTTATGTAGTGCAGTGCTTAAGTAAACGTCTCGTCTGTTGAAATAAGTTTTGGTTTGTGAAAATACTTTTTTATAATGGATAAATGGATAATAAAAAACGTTAAGGTGGGTAAGGTACTATGCAGAAAAGAACTTTCCGGCACAGAAACGTCACTTTTCTGCACACTACTATCAGTTATTCATATTCTGTGAGAAAATATTAAGTTTGTTAACATAAAATTGTGCAGAAAAATGCATTTGGAATAGTGGTTGTAGAAAAATCTACTTATTTGAAACTAGTAATATCTAGATATCTACTAATTAACTCAAAAATCCTTCAAATTTTTTGCCTATAAAAATTATTTAGTCGGGCATTAACGTTGAACGCACCACGGGTATTGTGGATAATAACTTTGATACCTTAATAACTACAAGGCTGTCAAATACATTTCTATTGTTTTAGTTGTAATAAATCTTTAATTGTTAAAAGAGCGTAGGCGCAAAATTTCGGACCAATAATCTTTAAACGTATTAATTTTTTTCGAATCCTGAGAAAACTGATAAATATTTTTAAAAAATTTGAACGCTGAATGAAAGATTACATTATTACCGAGGGCTGAAGGTCCCTTAGAATAAACAAAATGTTTCTTTTGAATGAGTTATTTGAAATTAAAAATCACACTCAATATTCTGTTTTCCTTTTACCCCTGTAATATATTAAAATAAAAATGATAGAAGTCTTCAGGGACTTTCGGCCCTCGGTAATAATGTAATCTTTCATTCTGCGTTTAAATATTTAAATAATACTTATTAGCTTTCTCAGGACTCGAAAAAAATAATGCATTTTAAAAGCATTGACCAGAAATTTTGCGCCTATGCTATTAATGTGGCTGTAGTTTATTTTGTATTGATTTATTTATTATTTATTTTTCCAGTATCTAGCTTTAGGTAGTTATTACGTTTTAATAAAATAATATTTAAAAGTGTTTTTTTACTTAAATAATTATAATAAATTTCTATAACGATCCAAATAATGAAATATTTAGATTTATTTATTTATTTAGAATTTAACACTTACGATAATACAAAATACGAATAATATAATAATAGTAAGTAAATAGTATTTACATACATGAATTAGGTAATAATCAGCTAGGATACGAGATTTTCATCTATAAACGAAAATTTTTAAACTGTGAAATAGAGAATCCAGTAGATTAAAGGGCCGGTTGTTCGAACGCTAATCAGAAAAGGAATCAACTGATCATTATCAAATATTTCTTTACTGTCAATGTCAACTTTGATTGGTTTGCTGAAAGCATAATTGATTACAATTATGAGATTAATTGATTAATTAATCAATTATGTTAGTACTTGTTACGTTAATTGATAATTAATAATTAATTAATCAATCAATTATGTTAATTATCATAATGATAATTGATTACAATCAACTGATTGGCGTACGAACAACGGATTTTGTTATTTGATGGTTGTTAAGGGGACTAAAAGAATAACATTGGCAACATTGATTTTAATAACAGAATAATTTTTGACCTAGCGTACCTTTTCGTGACAAATCGGATATTTTTCAAGCGTCATCGGATAATCTAGAGAAATGCGATTGGCAACACTGAGTAAAGAACCACATTTTATTTAAGTAATTGATGGATTCGACCGTTACTTGATGGAAGTTCATTTTATCTAACAATAAAACACTGAAAACGTTTGTTTTCTATACTTCCACAAAATTTATTACAACTAAGTGACTACAGCTGTTTCGGCAGAGTCTCTGTCGAAACAGCTGTAGTCACTTAGTTGTAATAAATTTTGTGGAAGTGTAGAAAACAAACGTTTTCAGTGTTTTATTGTTTTATTTAAGTGTTTTAGGTTAAGTCTTCGTATTTTGTGCTAAGGTTTCTCCAGTTACTATATGAACAATTATTAATGAAACACCCTGTATACCAGAACCAAACTTTTACTTATTGAATCATCTAATATTTTTTATTATTTTGAGTGAATTTAAAAAACAATCACGCAAAGTCAAAAAATACTTATTTTAAAGCAATATCACCAGCACATAAGAATTAAATAAATCAATAAATTATTTAAATAACAAATTGAAACTAGGGGGAAAAATTTCAATGTAAAACAAATGTTTAAATTGTTTTTATTTATGTTTTGTTAGTAGTCACCTCTAGCCTTTATATTAACTTCAAATTGCGTGGAGACGCGCCTAATCAAAGTGTCACCATTTTGTTGTGGTAGGTTGCTCCATTCTTCAATAGCAGATTGTAGTAGCCGTGCGGTGACTTGTGGGTTATCCCCGGTCAGCTGTAATTTTTTTAAGCATATGCCACAAATGCTCATTAGGGATAAGGTCGGGCGAGTAAGCAGACCACTCCAGCACAGTGATATCTTCTGTTTGAAGGACGTCTCTAGTCACTATAATGGTATTTGGAGGTGAATTATCATGCATGAAAATTCAATTTTCTCCCATTGCACCTTCTTCCTCTTGTAGTTCCTTCTCCTATCGGAGGTTGACTATCTTCACAGCTATCCGTACCTTATTGGCGACTGCTCTAAAAAGATCTACTGAGGTGCAACTAAAACATTCTCTTAAGTCTCTCAGCCAGGAAATTCTTCTTCTACCATTGCACCTCTCCAGAGACTAACTAATAGTTCTAGAACCAAATCCACATACCTGCGAACTGTTAAGTTGGTTGAATGACAATTAAAAGAGTTTCTCTACCGATCAAAATGCCTCCCCAGAACATGACACTTCCTCCTTTATATTCGTCAACAGATCTGACAGTTTTCGTTCTTGCTTGTCTTCCTCGACCCTTAAGTACACGAATTCGTCGATCATCTGATTTTACACAAATCCTGGCTTTCTATGAAAATAGCACATTTTGCCAATTCTTAATATTCCAGTTGTGATGGTGAAGACACCAATTTAGGAGATCAATCTTGTGCTGCCTGGATAACACGGGAACCCGTAACTGTCTCCTGCTGTATACTCTTGGCTTGGCTAAATCTGGAGAAGAACAGAAGAAATGATAGCGTAAACAATTAAAAATAAGAAGATATTTGTTCTCCTTCATTTTAAATTGAAATATTATTTTTAGAAAACGTAAAATAAATCCATGGGTTCTTAGATAAAACTACTAGGTACTTCATCATTTATCACAAATAAAATAATTTTTAAATGTTTAAGACTGTCTAATTTGTAAACTATTATATTTGTAGACGATACCAAAAAGGGCTATCATAACCACGTAAGCTAACAACTAAACATAAAAAATATTCATAATTTGGTGTAGAAAATAATTATCTAGAAATAATATAAAATTTGCAAGTCTGGCAAACTTGTTTACACTAGATCTAAATAAAACAGTAGTTGAATATTCATAATTTGCATTAGTTTAAATTTATTAAAAATAAGAATAAATATAGTTTTAACTTTCTAAATCTGAATTATATTTTTACTCCACCTTGTATATAGGTACCTACAAAAATCCAATAGCAAAAAAACTATCAAAAAAAGGCCATTTTAACTTAAATTGCTACATAAAAATTATTCACGGAACAAATCATTCATAAAAAACTACACGTACTTGTGACGTCTACCAAACGCAGGTGACTAAACTAGTCAGTTATACCACTGAATCCAGTTTTAAAATCCTGTTTTTTCTAACAAACTCTTTTTTGTCGAAAAATTATGAACTAATTAAAGTACGTAAATTTTTATTGTTTATTTATATAACTGTTTATTATCTTTTGTCAAAAATATTAATGTGCCTAAAAGTTTTACAAACTTCAATTTTCAATCTTTTACAGTGTCTAACTATCTATAGTATTTTTACTACAAAAGCGATATTACGTAGGTCAAAATTTTTGACGTAAGAGAACTGTCAAAACATTAGAATGTGACTTTTCATTATTGCCATGTTTATTATAAACATGGCAATAATGAAAAGTCACATTCTAATGTTTTGACAGACGTCAAAAATTTTGACCTACGTAATATCGCTTTTGTAGTAAAAACACTATATTTTATCAAGCTTCTTTAAAAATTTGACTGAAAAGTCATACAATTCGTTCATAAACTATTAAAATTAAATTCCAAGTACACAGTTTGTTTTTCCAGTGCAGTTATAACAAAAAACTTTGTTGTGGAGAGAGTAGAAGTACACAAAAAATGTTTCGATGTTTACTTATTTAGGTACAAGCCATTTTGTGCACGGGTAGTTTGGTTTTTGAACTTGATATTGCCGAATATTATATCGTTGGTAGTATAAAACAGTGGACAATGTTTTAGTGGAAATGAACTTTAAATAATATAATAATTGTGTAAAGTGTTTGATACATGGAAAGCTGAGTATCAGGTAAGCACAAGAATAATTTTGAGTTACAGGTTTTAGTTTATTATGTTTTAATATATTTTAAGTATATAATTTAAAAATACAAAGTGTAGTAGTTAACTGAAAAATTTAAGGAATTTTAATGTTTTTATTGGCGAGACTAGTAAGGGTGTTAAAAAAATAAAACAATATACAGGGTGTCCAGAAACTCTACCCACAAACGAAGACAGGAGATTCCTCAGATAAATTTAAGATATTTTAACCCAATTCTTCTAGTCCGAAAATGCTTCCTAAGGGAGCTGGAGCTCTTTAAAGATGGCGTCTTGTAACTAGTTTTTCTTAAATAACTCCAAAACGCTTTTATTTAGAAAAATGAAAATTGGTACACACATTTATCTTCCGGAGATAAATCGATTACATTTATTGTGAATTTGTAGTACCGGTCATAGGCGTCCATTATAACGGTTATTTTATCGCATAACTTTTATGTTTTTAACTTTCAAGCATTTTGGACACTGGATTATTACATTATGAGGTATGATGTCAGGACTAAAAGGTACTCTTGTAGTCCAGAGAAATAAGGTTTTTGTCGGGACACTTGAGCAGACAGGTTGCAAATGGGTTTTTTGGGTACTATATACCTAAAACATTATAAATACAATAATGCCCGCCACAGTTCGGACGAGAATTTTAGTTATTAACAAATAAGTGTCAAAAATGGCAGTTTTTTGGTTTAAATCGCTGCAGGTAAAAATACGGTAATCAGATATCTTACTTAGAGCATTCATCTTTTAGTAGATGAGCAGAGGTTCAAAATGGCAGTTTTGGAATTTTGATAAGATCATTTGTTGCTACGCTAATTGCAAAATAAAACTAAAATTTCGAAAATAAAAAATTTGCTATAACTTTTGCAAAAATGAACTTAAGACTTTGATATTACATGAAAAGTTGAGACAACTACAGTCCCTGGCCATATTATTATGGTCCCTGGCCATATTATTATGACTACCTATGAATTTTTATAAAAATCAACTATTCCACTAAGTACGTTTTGTTTAAAATATGATTTTTAAATTTAATTTTGTTATGCAATGTTAATGTTATTCATTCACTATAATATATTTAATAATAGACAGCAATACAATATTTTAAAATATTACATATTTTATATGTTTTTATTATTATGTGCAACTTCTGACCTTAATCAGATGGAAAATATTTGGGAGCTTTTAAAACGAAAAATTTCCTATAAAAAGGTCACTAACGAAATTGTTTTGATTAAAGAACTAATATATCGTTGAAACCACAATGACAAATTGAAACAAAAAAAATGTAACTGCATTCAAAGTATGCTAAGACGGGTACTAGCGGTAATCAAAGTTAGAGGGGGCTCAGCAAAATATTGAGAAAATAAAAATATGTAATATTTTTAAATGTTTTATTGGTGTTTATTATTAAATATAATACATTTAATAATAAACAGTAATAAGCCATTTGAAAATATCACATATTTGTATTTTGAATATTTTGCTGAGCCCCCTCTAACTTTGATTACCGCTAGTACCCGTCTTGGCATACTTTGAATACAGTTAAATTTTTTTGGTTTCAATTTGTTGTTGTGGTTTCAACGATATATTAGTGCGTTAATCAAAACAATTTTGTTAGTGACCTTTTCATCAGAAATTTCTCGTTTTAAAAGCTCCCAAATATTTTCTATCTTATTAAGGTCAGAAGTTGAACAAAATATTAAAAAATATATAAATATGTAATATTTTTAAATATTTTATTGCTGTTTATTATGAAATATATTATAGTTAATGCATAACATTAACATTGCATAACAAAATTAAATTTCAAAATCATATTTTAAACAAAACGTACCTAGTGGAATAGTTAAATTTTGTAAAAATTCATAGGTGGTCATAATAATATGGCCAGGGACTGTAGTGCATATCATGCACAAGAAATTTCAATACGATTCGTCAATTAGTTTAAATTTTATTCAATTTGTTTATCCCAAAGAGCTTTTTATTCGCAATATTATTGTTCAGAAAATAATAAATAAGGACACTTATATTTTTAAAGAATTTATAAAAATCAGTCAAAAGGCATTTTTATCATTCCGAAAACCTTTCACTAAAGTAGAGTCATTTTTGGCTTCAAAACAATTTGAATAAATTTGTTAATATTGACTGTAGAATAAATCTACTTTGGGATTTCAAAAGCTGGTATTTTTACACGAATTTTCAAAAAAAAAACTTTCACCTAGGTTAATTACGGTCAAGTTTAGCCACTTTCATTATTTATTATTTTATTATTTCTTCTTTCCATTGATTCGTCCACTTAATCTCTGAAAGGTCTTCGGGGTTTGCTTCTCTTTCTTCTTCTTATCGGGCTCCACTCTGTTATTCTGTTTATTCAACGATTTTGGTCTGTCTTTTTAACTCTCATTCCGTACTAGGTTAATCTGTTCTGTTCGATGTAGTCTATTGTATCTGAGTTTATTCCCTGTTTTTTCTTAATTCATATCTATGTTATTTATTATATCTTCTTGTTGCTCTGCAACTTCTCCTTGGCCATTCCATCTCTGTTGATCTTATTTTGTTTTTGGATTTTTTATTTATTGTCCAATTTTCACACCCATATGTACGGATACTTCTTGTCATGGTGATAATATATTCTTCTTTTTCTTTAATACTGATTTCGTTATCCCGCGGTACCGGTATTTTTTTTTATATTCTCTTGAGTTGTTTCTTTGATATTATGAAAGTTAAATATGTATGTACTTGTACTTGTCTGTTCCTTTGATATTTGTTTACCTTCGTCTATTTCCAGCTGTTTTTTTATTTCTGTATTATTCGTTGTTAGGTATTCAGTTTTCTTTAGATTTATTTTCATCCCATCCTTTGTATATTCCTGTTTCAGTTTATTTCCCAATTTTCTCTCCACTAATCACGTTAAAACTAAACAAAATCTTTCTCCTTGCATTCCTTATGCCCTACAAGAGCCTGGGATGTTGATGGCGTCTGTGCATCATTTTTTGAAGTTATACTGCCTAGAGAGTGAATTTTTACATTCCGTGGCGCATGCGCACACCGACAGTATATTAGTCAATTATCGTTATATATGACAGTATATTTAGTCGCTCAAACGTTAAACGGGATCGTATTGGGTGTTAAAATCATCTGTCAATAATTGTTGGAGATTATGGATCAAGAAATGTTGTGTATATTAGTTTTTATTGTTGTAATGGCAGAGAAAAAAGCAAGTTTATATTTGTAGTGACTTTTTAAATAGTTTTTTAAAAGCGACAAGTACGTAATAATTGTAAATGTTTCAGTATCCTAATAAAAATTACATAGGTACCTACCTATTTGGAAAATTTATAATGAACCTATCAAAATAGCATGTAATGCTTTGATTTACATAATTTGATTACCATCAAAATTTCTGTCAATATTCACCTAATATATTGTTTTCTTACTCTATGTTTTGTTGTATTCTAATATTTTAATATTCTACAAAAATCAAAATAATTTGGTTAAATTCAGAACTGTCAAAAGTTTAAACCGTTTAGTTCGTCGATCTTCCCACATGATGCAGGTGTCTCCGTGGGTAGAAGTGTAAGATGAATGAATTCCAATACTAACTGCGCAAACATAAGCGGGTTTGACCCCAATAGAAACTTATATTTTTTTTATACATTTTATTATTATAAGTATATTTATTATATAATTTTTTTTCAGAAAATACGTATTTAGTTAAAACATTTTCCGAAAATTATTGTTTAGAAATCATTTGTGGCATTTTTCAATGTGTTTGTGTGTGTTTTATTCTTTTATTTTTTTAATTTTTGGTACTGTTTTAATAAAATTTTTTGAAAAGTAGTAAGTATTAAAATTAGTTTAATATTCTCAGGTCGCAAAACTGCATTGGAGTCAATATCTCGAATGCGGTTTTACGGCCTGAGAAGGTAATACATTATGCATTCTTATCCTGATCATTATTTGCTCTATTTTATGTCATCATATAGTGTTAGAGTATGTTTATGATGTAAACTGTCGTTTAGCTCTGCATGCTAGTTGTTCGTCTTCTAGGTTTTCTTCTACCTCTGTTCGTAGCTTTCTTTCTGTTATATATTGAGGATAATACTCGTAGGAAACTTGTTACTGAGCAGGAGCTATCTATAATATACAGCGTGTCTACTTGAGTTGGAAACATATGGGAAACTTTTTTATTATTAATTTTACGAAAAAAAGTTATTCTTTATAAAAAGTTCTGCATGCCCCAAAACCTAAGATTCAATTATCAGATATCAAATTTTCTCAATATTATACGAGGTATGTCAAAAAATATGAATTTCGGCTAAGGGTAAAGTACCTTTATTTCTCTCAATATCGAAAATTCTTATGATAAAAAGTTGTTTGGAATTAAAAACTAAGATGAAATATGAAATTACATGCTTCTTATTAAAAAAAAAAATATTTTTGTCAAATCTATGGATACCCAACATCGTTTTTAATTATTACAAATATCATAACTCGTTTATTATTCATTTTACGAAAAAAAGTTATTCTTCATAAAAAACTTTGCATGGTCTAAAATCGAAGACACAACCATGATATATCAACTTTTATTAATTTTATACGAGGTGTGTCAAAAAATATGAAATTCGCTCAATATTATAGCACCTTTATATTTCACAGTATTTCAATTAGAAGGATGTAATTGCATATTGACACATAGTTTTTAATTCTAAACAACTTTTTTAATAACCGTTTTCAATATTGTGAAAAATAAAGGTACTTTACTCTTGAGTGAAATTCATATTTTTTGACATAACTCGTATAAAATTAATAAAATGTCATATCTGTTGGTTGAATTTTCGGTCTTAGGACATACAGAGATTTTTATAAAGAATACCTTTTTTTCGTAAAAGTAATAATAAAAGAGTTATCGTATGTGTAATGAATAAAAACGAAGTTAGTATCAATAAATTTGAGAAAAATTTGGAAAATATTTTTTTCCAATTAGAAGCATGTAATTACATATTTGAGCTTGGTTTTTATTTCCAAACAACTTTTCATAATAAGAATTTTCGATATTGAGAGAAATAAAGGTACTTTACCCTTAGCCGAAATTCATATTTTTTGACATACCTCGTATAATATTGAGAAAATTTGATATATGATAATTGAATCTTAGGTTTTGGGGCATGCAGAACTTTTTATAAAGAATAACTTTTTTTCGTAAAATTAATAATAAAAAAGTTTCCCATATGTTTCCAACTCAAGTAGACACGCTGTATAAGTGCGGTCGCGGATACCCTGGACAACTTGTCGCCGACAACTCCTAACCTCACCTACTATAAATAATACCGTTAATATACAAAGTATACTCACTTTTAATTAATATTAATAACTAATTATTAAATTATATTAGGTAAATATACCTTGTATACTTATCTATCAACGGTATTATTTATATTATTTTAAAGTGCGCATGCGATTTTCTGACAATTTATCAATGACTAATGCGATTTCCTGACAATTTATCACTGACTAGTCGCCAACAGGTATCCGCGAACGCAATCTCATATACATGGTGTAACAAAAATACAGGTCATAAATTAAAGCACAAGTTTTGGGACCAAAAATAGTTCGATCAAACCTAACTTACCGTAATAAAAATGTGCACATAAAAAAAGTTATAGCCCCTTGAAGTTACAAAAAAAAATTCATTTTTTCCAATATATTTAAAACTATTAGAGATTTTTTATTTAAAATGGACATGTAACACTCTCATGGCAGGAACATCTTTAAAAAGGGGTGAAAGGGATATTTGTGCACCCCATAAACAATTTATGGGGGTTTTGTTCCCTTAAACCCCCCCAAATATTTTTCTACGTTTTAATTAGATTATTATTGTGGTACCATTAGTTAAACAAAATGTTTTTAAAACTTTTTTGTTACTTTGTGATTTTTCGATAAGTCAGTTTTTATCGAGATATTTTGAACATTTTTAAAATACAACATAAATTTTTACTTAGAATTATAGAGACCTGGTAATAATATGAAAATTTATTGTGAATTTACATTTTTAGGTATATTTTGAAACATGTTAATATTTCGATAAATATCTCGATAAATTTGGATGGTGAAATGATTGTGAAAAGCAATAGTTTTAAGTACCTAGGATCGGTATTACAGAGTAATGGAAAAATAGATGGAGATGCATGCAGTAGAATTAGGGCTAGATGGATGAAGTGGAAAGAAGCGAGTGGTGTATTGTGTGACAGAAAAATTCCAATGAAGCTGAAGGGAAAATTCTATAAAACAGCCATAAGACCGGCTATGATGTACGGAACTGAATGTTGGGCAGTGAAAAAGAAAGAGGAACAACGAATGCATGTGGCGGAAATGAGAATGCTTAGATGGATGAGTCGAGTGACAAAGAAGGATAAAATTAGAAGTGAGTATATTAGGGGAAGTCTAGGTGTGGCACCAATTGATGCCAAAATGAGAGAGCATAGGTTAAGATGGTTTGGTCATGTTCAACGTCTAGACGTTAATCACCCAATACGAAGAATAGCTGAAGTGCAGGTTCCTGGAAGGAGTAGGAGAGGAAGACCAAAGAAGACCTGGGGGGAGGCGATAAGGCAGGACATGTTGGTAAAGGAGATTAACATTGATATGACCCAAGATAGAATTGTGTGGAGAACTGCAATTAGGGAAGCCGACCCCGCATAGGGATAAGGCAAAGAGAATGACATTAATATCTCGATAAAAAATCGTATAACGAAAAAATACCAAGAGGCAAAAAAGTTTTAAAAACATTTTGTTTAATTAATGGCACCATAATAATAATTTAATTCGAACGTTCACAAACATTTATTTATTTATTTATTTATTTATAAAAATCCAAACAGGTCCTAAAACCTTTTTACATGGACAGTTATAATCATAAACTTTATATAACAAATATAACTAATATATACCGTCATTAGCACAACTATTGATAGGCAGATATAGAAGACTTTAACACAAAAACAGCTAGACTAATGATATCTATTATCCATCTACTAGTTTAAAGTGCTCTTGCACTATACGTCTATAGCAACCAACTGACATTGTAAAATCAATGTTTTTTACTAAATTTATATTGTTCGCTAGTTTCAACATGGCCTCTAGAGGAGAGCAAACAGATGTTCTCATTTTTCCAAACAACAACTGATATCTCGTTGCTTTTCGAGGAACATTAAATGGTATCCGCATTCGTAAATCAATTGTACCTGAAATATTATTAATTATTTTATATAAAATCATTGCCATTACAAATTTGCGCCTACTAGTCAAAGACAAAACTTCAAATTCTTCCCTTAGCATGGTTGATCTTATGGTTCCATAATCAGGCCATCGATGATGTTTTTTGAAATACAAATAACGAAGAAACTTATTCTGAACTTTTTCTAGTGCCTCTAAATGTACTTGAGGTTGTTGTCCCCAAATAATGGAACCAAATTCTAATATTGGTCTAACTAAAGTATTATATAATATTTTTATACCCATAATACTAGTACAATCGCAAGTTTGTCGACATATAAAACCCAGCATACGGTTCGCTCGTTTTGCAGCTTTACCAATATGTGTAGCAAATGACAGTTGATTATTATAAATCAAACCCAAATCCTTGACCTCACTGGTCCTTTTTAAAACATTCAGTCCTATTAAATAATCAAATACTATTGGTTCTCTTTTACGGGTAATAGACATAACGTAGCACTTATTTATATTGAATTTGATCTTATTATTGTCACCCCATAATAAAATGTTCTCAATATCCCTTTGAATCATTACGCAATCCCTAACAGTTTGAATTATTTTGAATAACTTAAAATCATCTGCAAATAATAAGTAATCTGAATACTGGATGACGTTTGCTAAATCATTTATAAACATTAAGAACAAAAGTGGTCCAAGATTAGACCCTTGTGGTACTCCCGAGTTAGCCTTAAATTTACCAGAAGTATTTCCATTGTGTTTTACAACAAAACTCCTATTCTGCAAATAACTTTTAAATAACTTTATTAGATTATCAGATAAGCCAAAATTACATAACTTTCTTAAAAGAACATCGTGTTTTACTTTATCAAAGGCTTTTTCGAAATCCGTATACACTACATCCAATTGCACTTGTTTTTCTAACGCATTGTTTGCAGACTCGGTGAATGAAATAAAACTTGTGTTTATCGAGCGACCCGACATAAAACCATGTTGATGATCATTAATACTATTTTTGACGTGATTATATACATGAGCATGCAATATTTGTTCGAAAATTTTTGATGGAGCACACATAATAGCGACTCCTCTATAATTTTCAATATCTCTTTTGTTACCCGCCTTAAATATTGGAGTAATTGAAGATAGTTTCCATTTTTCTGGAAATTTTGAATAAGTTATTATTAGATTAAAAATATGTAATAATGGTAACTTTAACCACTCTTGGCATGCCGTTAAAATATACGGGGGGATGCCATCTATACCGGCAGCTTTCTTTGGTTTCAGCTTTTTGACTGCATTATCATAATCTACGCTTGTTATTGATGGTAAATTCAAAACATTGTTATTACTAATAATATTTGTAAAATTAGTGTTATAGCTGGAAATGTCGGTAGAATAAACAGATTCAAAATATTTCGCAAACTCATTAGCAGTATCACTCTGATTTATTTCTTTACCCCCAAAATAAAATATTTCTGTTTGATTAGACTTAGAATTCTTATTATTAATGAAATTCCAGAAATTGTTAAACTCATTTTCTATATTTTCCTCAATTTGCCGTATATATTTCCTGTGCTCTATGTTAATTAATGATTTCAGTTTTTTTCTGGTCTCTATAAATTGATTGTTAAAATAAATTGAAACATGTCTTAACTTTCTAAAATTATTTTTTTGTTTGAGCAACTTTTTGATATCAGGCGTAAACCATTTCGGAAAATTAGAATAATTCTTGTAAATATTATATTGTGGTACAGATCCTTCAAATATATTAAGTACTTTTGCGTAAAAGATATCTAGAGCTTTATCTACCTCTATTTCCTCTGTTACAGCTTCCCACGTCATATTTCTCATCAAATCACACATCAAATCAAAATTTGCTTTTTTAAAATTAAATCTATTACCAACTAACTTATCTGTTTGTCTAAAACTTGATACTGTAAATGAAAGTTGAATTTCCAGAGATGGATGTAATCTGTCTTCCTTTACTAACGGTAACTGCTCTTGACATACCTTACAACTATTTATATTATCTACAGATGCTACTACTTGATCTAAAGTTTTGCCCTGCCAGTTTTTTACATTGTTATAAAGCAAAAATGAATTAAAATTTAAAAACTCAATCATACTTTTAAACTTAGCACTTCCATTAGTAAAATCTAGATTTTCGGTTCCTTTAATTTCTGCAATATTGAAGTCGCCAAAAATAAACGTGTTATTAATATCAGTAATATGTGTTTGTAACAATTCGAAGCAATTCGCATAGTCATGTAATTTACAATCTGGTGGAATATACACTCCAATTAATTTTATACTTAATTTGTTATTAATTTTTAAATCCGCAACCAAAATTTCAAAAGATGAACAATGTTGTGTTACTTTTAAAATCTTATGCTCCTTTTTTATTACCATTAATACTCCTCCTCCCTTAGTTTTGCCAGAAATCTCCTGGTTTCTGTCAGATCTCAATAAGTTAAATATATTTATATCGATTAGTTCTCCATCAACCATATCCTCCCGAAGCCATGTTTCTACAGCTACTACTACATCATAATTACCTTCCAAGCAATTTTTATAGAATTCCGCAGTTTTCGTGTTAAGTCCCCTACAATTCTGAAAGTTTATGTGAATCCCTGTCATGAATTGAGTTGTCCCCTGATATCAAATCCTAATCATATTATATTTATTATTTAATATATATTTTTTTACATCTATTTTATTTCTACTATACCGTAGTAAATTCTTTTCATAAATTTTTGACAAACCAGATAACTTAAAACAATAATTGAAATAATTTAAAACATCCAGTTTTTCTATAAGTAACTCATTAACAACATCAATATTTTTATCCTCTTATACACTACAAACCAAACTCAACGAATTTAAGTTCCAAATTAATATATCTAAATTACTATCAACAAAAACTTATCAGTCACTAATATACACATTACAGAAACTTTGAGTATAAAGTAGCCCACACACGTTAATTGTCAAGATCCGATTCGCAAGTAATCACTTTAATTTCATCATTCTTCTTTATAAATACTCTACCATCGTAACTCCATGCCTCAGTCTTCCCGAACTTACTCCTTGCCTTCTTCAATAATGAATACCTACGTTTCGTTAGATCTTCATTCACAAATATTTTTGTTTCTCTTAATTGTCTTCTAGCACTTAGAATTTCCTTTTTCTTCAAATAAGAACTAAAGTCTACCACCACTGTTCTCGATTTATTAGTTTGCAAGTTTAATTTACTTTGTCTGTATAAATTAGAAATTTCGCTGGAATTGCATTTTATTTTCAATGTGTTGTTTATAATATTTATGACAACGGACATCAAATTTTCATTATTAGTTTCATTAATGCCATCAAAACGCAGGGTGCTTTTCTTTTGAAGTGCCTCTATGTCATCAATTGTTTTTGCTATGTTGCTAATTTCTGTTGTGTGTGTTTCTATGTTTGTTTTCATATTTAATATTTGTTGTGATACATCATTAAGTGTATCAAATTTTTTCTCCAAATTATCTAAATTCTGGTCCAGTTTTGTCATAAACTTTTGACATACTTTTGATATTATGACTTCTAAACTGTTTTCGTCCAAAGAAGCACCACTTGATAAGATTCCGCTTCTAGTTTTTGTTGCCATTATACGTGTATGGATCCCTTTAGCAGTTATTAATTTAATATTCACCAATACACTGTATTACTGTAATTGCTCAAATTTCTCTATTAATTAGTATATTTCTAACTTACTTGGACCTTCACTAAGTACTGCAACATCAGTTGTCACCACTTAACAAAGATGAGAACTTTATTACTGAAACGAATTACTACTTATTTTAAAAATTTCGGGAGCACTCATACACACGACTATTCACAACGAGTGGCCATGACTTATATATGGCGTTTAAGGGAAAAAAACTCGCATAAAATTTTTATGTAAACATATTAAAAAGAAGCCGCATCTCGATAAAAACTGGCTTATCGAAAAAATACTAAGAGGCAAAAAGTTTTAAATGCATTTTGTTTAACCAATGGTACCGCAGTAATAATTTAATTGGAACCTACACAAAAGTTTGGGTGGGTTAAAGGGAACAAAACCCCCATAAATGTTTTATGGAGTGTACAAATTTCACTGTTATTATTTTTTTGGGATATCCTTCCCATAAGAATACCACATGTCCATTTTCAAACAAAATCTTGAATATTTTTCGACATATTGGAAAAAATCGATTTTTATTTGGAAACTTCAAAGGGTCGTAAATCTTTTATGTGCACATTTGTACTAAGGTAAGTTAGGTTCAATCGAACTATTTTTGGTCCCAGAATATGTAATTAAATTTATGACCTGCGTTTTTGTTACATTCTTTATTAAATATTATCATATCGCTCACTACATAGTAATGAGTGAGCGTGCATACACGGAAAAATAATTATGTTTCTGTGTATGCAGGCTCACTCATTATTATAGTGAGCGATATAAGATGTAATATAAAAATGAGATGAGATATAATAACTTCTCCAAAATGCACCACACCTTTAAAAATGGGTCATTTTTGTTGTCTCGATTTTCCTAAACCTGTTGTCCGATTTAAGTGATTTTTTAATATGTTATAGCCTTATTCTTTAACACTATCGCTGTAATAATATTGTTGCTAAATAAGTAAAATGTCATTGTATACCGGGTGTACCAACTACCAATAAAATTGTATTTTTTCTCGAAGTTCGCCTCAGACTGGAATATTCTAGCATTTATAAAATACTAAAATTAGAAACCCAACTATAACCCCAGGTTTTCTTAATATTCTGTTTTATAATTCATTCGTTTATGTTGGATAATAAAAAAGTTAGATACTTTAACAACTAGTCACGTTTTTTATCAATACAGGGTGTTTTTAAATAAATATGGAAAACTTTAAGGGACAATTCTACATGAAAAAATAATGACACTTTGCTTCATAAACGTATGTCCTCAAATGCTTCGTTTCCGAGATAGGGAGTGTTGCAATTTTTCTTATAAAAATACGACTCATTTATTGCTCTAAATCCGGTTAAGATGTGCAAACGAAATTTGGTGAGTTTTAAGAGGTAGTTATGTGGCATTATACGAGTAATATGACCCGGACGCGCGCCAATGGCAATTCCACGCTATACTGATTAGAATTAATGGTATATCGGGAGTCGAGTAGCCACCCGTGCCCGAGAGGTTTGGCAACACTGATCTCCATGAGCGCAATGTTCCGTTCTATGAAAGTATAGATTCCTCCCATGTATATCTATGTATGTTTTTATGCTGAAATATTGTGTTGGTTATGTCAGAATCGTATTGTCATTCTCATTCATTGCATATACTCCAAACTCCAACAATTATTTTTGGTTGTTCATATATTTTCTAAAATATGTTCTAAAATAACATATTTTTCGTTGTTCGAGTCTCATCTTCGATATGGTCTTCCTTTTTGGGGTTCTAGTACAGCTGCCCAATTTTATGTTATTTTTAAATTGCAAAAAAGAGCAATAAGATATCTGTTTGGCCTCAGAAGATCTACACATTGCAGAAGTTACTTCAGAGATCACGGAATTTTAACACTTCCATCTTTATACATATATTCTAGAAATGGTTTGTTTAATTCGTAAACACCTTCATGTCTTTCCAGCAAGGCAAAATCATCTTTACTCCACCAGAAATTCAATATTTGATATTTATTTACCGATCCCATCATCCACTGAGCTAGTAAAGAAATCTATACTATATTTCGAAAAAAAACTTTACAACCATCTCCCTTTACAACTTAAATCTGTAACATCTTTCCTAAATTTCCGTAAAATGACAAAAGCCTATCTATCTAAAAGATCATATTATTCAATAGAAGAATTTCTTAATGAATAATTAAGAAAATTGGGTTTCATACTCAGTAGCTTAAACTTGTCAGTTCCTAATGTTGTATTTTATTTATTTATTTATTTGTTGTAAGTATGTCCAATTTGCAATTTATATAAATTTTGCAATAAACTGTTTTTGTCTTTGCTTTTATATCTTATATACTGTATATTGACGATTTATTTAATTTTAGGAAATTGAAGTTGTTATTATTTGCTATTGATATTATTTTCCTTTTGACTGTATGTAAGCTTTTTCCATAAAATTGTTAAAATTTTCAGTGACAATAAAGCACATTTCTATTCTATTCTATTCTTTAATTTCTTTATTTATAAATAAATAACAATAATGTCAATGTTTTCTTTCTTGTTACAGCCTCAAACCGTATCGTTAAATTATGTCGATCAATCACATCGCTCTATCGAATCGTTCAACCGCGTCACATAAAGTAATGCGTAAAGGTAGAAGTATACAGGGTGTAACAAAAATACAGGTCATAAATTTAATCGCATATTCTGGGACCAAAAATAGTTCGATTGAACCTAACTTACCTTAGTACAAATGTGCACGGAAAAAAGTTACGAGCCCTTTGAAGTTACAAAATGAAAATCGATTTTTTCCAATACAGGGTGCGCCAAACCTCTGGTTTTCTTTGATTATGGCTAAATTATGGGATTTCCAAAAAAATGTTTTTAACAAAATTAATGTATATCGACGCCTTCTATAATTTAAAATTATTTTAGATTATACAGGGTGAATCAGAACGACGGTAGGAACCAAAGTTTTGTTTTTTTAAATAGAACACCCTATATATTAAATCATTTTTGAATATATTTTTTAAAAATATTAAGAATTTATATAAGGTATTATAGGCCTAAAGTTAAAAATTTTCGAAATATTTACACTTTTATTGAGAAAAATGGTAATATTCAAAGGGCTGTGAATTAGGCTTTCAAGGTAATCAAATTTTTTATGACATGTCAAAGTTTTTTTAGTATGCTGTTATTTTTAAATAAATTGACATATTTGACATATATCTATAAAATATACAGTGTGATCACTATTTGCAAATATAAAATTTTCTCATTTTTTTTTAATGGGACACCCTGTATATTAGTATTGCCTTTTGTAGTAAATATTACAACCTTTCTTTTGGTATAAGGTTGTATGTACCTAGCATGTTTCGTTTTGTAGATATTTAAAGAAAACTATAGACTTTACATTTTTGCGGATTTTTTATTAAAAAGTTTTTTTGCAAAAAAAATAATTATAATTTTGTTTTAGAAACATACATCAAAATATTAAATTATATGAAAATAAAAACGTAATTAAAGATTAAAATAAATCGTATACTAGTACAATTCAATTGAATTTAATATCTTAAAATTAATATTTTACAAAAAATATTTTACCATACTAATGAATGCATAAATTAGTTACTAAATTAAATAAACAACCAAATTTGATATCTCACCTAGTAATTTTTCTACCACAGCAACTTTCTTGTACCAAATTAATTGTTCGTTATATTGTATTTACGAGTAAGATCAGTTAAACTTTTAATTTACCTTTTAAATTTACTTACATCTTGAGAACATAATTATAAAGTATGGTTTGAAACAAATGAATGTTAAATGCATAAGCCAAATTATTAATATAAATAATATTAACTGGTGTCACAAAAGCTGGTATTCTTTTTCTCATGATCATCTTTCAGTGCGTCACAGTTTTTCGATTTCTTTCTAACGCATTAAATTGTATGTGACAGAAAAAAAGGCACGTCCGTGATTACAGACATTTACAACATTTATTCTAGTTATTCGAGTTGTCGATAGATGGCGCCATAATAAAAAAAATAATTTTTTTTAATTAGATAATAATATTACAAATATAATCTGTATATTTAAGATAATAAGACTATACAAATCAAAGAAAATACCATTTTATAAATGCAAGAAACACATTTGATTTGTTTTTATTCCAAATTGAAAATAAAATGTGACAACTGTCAGATTTAACTAAAATGTCATGTTAGAATAAATGTCATAAATGTGTATCATCACGGACTTACCCTTTTTCCTATCATGTGTTACGCACTGAAAAATGCTCATGAAAAGGACAATAATATTTTTGTAGTTGAAATTTTTGTAACAATTTTTTATAGGTTTGGATCCCGCGTATTAAAAAAAGTTGATTAATAGCAAGCTAAAAATTTCTTAATAGCTTAAGGGTGTCTAGTCGGACAAACTTTGATATATGGGAACACTGGAACAGGGGAAGTTTTAATTGTGGAACAGGTTATAAATTTGAAACGGTCAGACCACGAAAACGGCACATGTATTTTGTCCGACAGAATAGACTTAAACTCT
The DNA here is from genome assembly GCF_917563875.1 of Diabrotica virgifera virgifera. NCBI lineage: Eukaryota > Metazoa > Arthropoda > Insecta > Coleoptera > Chrysomelidae > Diabrotica > Diabrotica virgifera. The sequence goes on along the minus strand of NC_065452.1, from coordinate 39,187,995 downwards.
CCGAACAGAGATTAAACTCTCATGCAAAAATCAGACTGCTATTTATCACCAAATGGGCGTTTTAATGGGTGGAACATGTAGAATATGTCACATGACAGGAATTATGACATGTGATAAATAGCAGTCTGATTTTTGCATGAGAGTTTAATCTCTGTGCGGAGAGTTTAAGTCTATTCTGTCGGACAAAATAAATGTGCCGTTTTCGTGGTCTGCCCGTTCCAAATTTTTAACCTGTTCCACAATTGAAACTGCCCCTGTTCCAGTGTTGTCATATATCAAAGTTTATCCGACTAGACACCCTTAAGCTATTAACAAATTTTCAGCTTGCTATTAATCAACTTTTTTTTCATATCGTCGGCTTAGAGTGTAAACCTGCTTACTTCATATTAGGTAAATTTTCAGGAGAGACAAAAAACATTCCTAAAAAAATATGAATATATTTTATGAAAAGACTTTTATATTTCTAAACATATATTTTTATTCCGTTCAATTTGAAATAAATGAAAGATAATTTAATTCAGTATTTATTTATTTAACATCACTTTTGTGACTTAGCAGGTTTTCGTAATCAAATATTTTTTTATGAAACAACTTAGCAGGTTTTTCGTAAACAAAAACAAAATTTTATAACAATATTAATAACAGTCATAAAACGAATATCTTTCTTTAATTGTCACATAAAGTTATTGGAGCTATATTTATGTTCACCCCCATGTTAAATTCACCATTTTACATTTTGTATTTTTTACAGTCTTGATACTGACATTCAGGATTTTAACAAAACCACATTATTTATATTCTTACTAATATAAAAAAAATTATTCATAATTCTTACTTATACTAAAACTTGTTATATAACAAAAAACATATTATTTTCTTTTTAGAACAAACTAAATTGAACCGTTTTATTTTCATAATTAAAGTTTTGAAATTTTCAGTCACAATCTTAAAATTTAACAATTCAAAATGAATTTAGAAATTAAAATAAATTTAATTCTTAAGTATTTTTTTAACTAACTACATAGTATAAATTTAAATGAGGTAGGCAAATATTACTCAGTCTCAACTTTAGTCGATTACTAGTCATGAAGTAAATTATCATAATAATTACGGTAGTCTTCGGGTAAGGTATCCTTGAGATATTGTAAATCATCAAATTTTCTTTTAGTTATTTTCCTTCTAGTAAGGTGCTGATTTCGGAGAGAATCAAAAGGCAATGCAGTAACTGCCGGTGATTTTCGTTGCGGTAGTATGGTCCATTCTTCTGTGAATCTTGAATTTGAAGTATACATTACCATCTGGAGTGTACCGAAGAGCTCTAATGTCAGTAACTTTGGGGTCACCTTTACCACGTCCAGGACGAATGCTTTTGAAAAACCCAACGTCATCAAAGCTTTTGAAAAAACTATGGTTTAAGTAAGTTACGTCGTAAGGTCTGGGATGTTTTCTTGCTGATTTGCAAATGTTGATGTAGTCCGCGGGAACATTAATATTCTTGTTTTTAAGAGCCCGTTCAATAGAAGAATGAATACTGTCGGCTTCCATCTGTGTATGCCCAACTTCTAGAAATTTTTGTTCTATAATCATGTTATTGTTTATAGCCGTGCATAGCAATGCATTAGACATTACACAGTTTCGATTTTGATAGGTACACCCATCGCTATAAAAAATTATTTTATTTGGTTTTTCTGGCACAGTTTGCAGAATCTTCTCTTTAATTAAGCTTACCCAAACACTTGCAAACTCTTCAGAATTCAAGCCTCCTTCAGTTTCGTTCCATAAATAACAATAGCCATCTTTATTGATTAAATTAAAAAAGGCAAGATTGTGTATTTGGAGCTTTGTTCTATAGTACAAACTACTAAGATTTGATTTAGGTGCCATCAGAACTGCCTGCAAGTCAACAGTAAAAACAAGATTTTCTTCACGTATGTCTTTCTCTTTCTCAGATCTAGATTCTTCTTTTTTCTTTAGATGTTCTAAATATTCTTCTTGGGATTTATTTCCAACTTTATAGAGAGCACATATTTCGCACTGATCTTTTTTAGGACGAAACAATCCGAGATTAAGATTGTCAAATTCTTCATGAAATTTGCAGATGGATAAAGCAACTACATTACGTGTTTTACACCAATCATTGACATAAAAATCATAAAGGGATCGTTTTGAATGCCACTCTGGCAACAAGTACTTCTTTTGTGTAGTAGCACGGCAATAGTGAGAGTCCATCACTGGCAGTGATTCTAAAAACCTTTTCAGCTCCATGCGTTCTGATTCGAAAGGCTTGGAAGGTTTTTTGTTTTATTGGAATCAAAATCCTTGTTACGCCTTTTAAAATCGGTCCTTTGTTTATTTTTCCAATTTAAAACAGTCCATCTTCCAATCCCAAGCGTATTCAAAAACTGTGTTCTGCAGACTTTTATTGGCTCATCGTCCTTTTTTAAATGATAATATAAAGATTGTGCTCTTTTCGATTCCTCATTAGTTTTTCTGTTCCTTGGTCTCTTAACAGGCAAAGATGTCACAAGATTATCAACAAATATTTGTTTTTCTGGCCAGCTCATTGTCCAAAATTTTTTAAAAATATTCTGCCTATCTGTGTCTGTGAAGATTGAACATTTCAAAGTTCCTTTTTGAGTTTTTTTACACGAGCATCTATTCCTTATAACTCTAGGTTGCCTCGGAACTTCATAATTCCACTTTTCTTCTTTTTTTCTTCCATAGTATTCTTTTCCACACTCTCTCATCTTTTTGTTACTTTCAGTAAACCAGGTTGATTTTTTAATCTGACTCCTTTTCCTTCTTTTATTACTTTTCTGTGGATAGTTTTCGTAGTCAGACTCAGAGTCAGAATTAATTTTGTATGGTACCAGACTGTCTTGCATACTTTCATCTGATATCAAATCGTCTATATGGATGGATGGTCTAGTGAAGATAGGTTGATCGATAGTACCTGTAGAAGAATTTCTAGGACTATTTTCAAATTCTTGAAAAGTGCTCTGCTCGACAATATCTTCAGAAACCGACCTATTAGTATTTGGAGTAGTGGTGGTCATCAGTCATTAATTCAACCAAAGGAAATTCATCTAAAGGGGAAATCATACTGATATCTTTAAATTGGACTTCCTGTTCTGCATTTTGAGGTTCACTGTGACTATTATCATTTACTTCTAGGTTCAGAGTTCCGCAATCATCTTTAATATTATTATTTTGAGGTGAGAGTATACTAGAAATATTTTCTTCTATACATACATTGTCCAAAATGGTAGGTGAGAGGAAGTCGCAATTGGTACTAGGGTTTACGTCATCAGATATTTCTTTGGATATAATAAATTCAATTTTGACATTTTCAACCACAGACCATTATTTGGGGCTAGCTGCTTGAGATGATGTCTGTTGCGGTGCTTTTTGTTGATTTTTTTCTTCTCTGCTTGCACACAAGTCCAGGATTTTACGGCCACGCCAATGATTACTCGATGACATCTGCAAATAAAGTATAAATTAATTTTTAAAATAAAATTTTAGAAGAAGACGAATTAAAATTAAAGTTAAACACAACGATTGAACTAGAAAAATAACATCCCAACTTAAAAGTATTTCATAATTCGTCAATTACGTTTTGAAACTTGAATAAATAGATTGAATACTTGACTATTACTAATTAACAGGAAGCTAAAGTAAGTAGATATTATTGAAAACAAAATTAAAAGTTATTTATAACGATACATAATACCTGCTAAGTACAATAAATTTAAGATTGATTCTAAGGAACAACTGTCAACTCCCAGATATTTGTTATAAAGATATTTGAATAATAGTATAAACACATACCTTTTAGTCCTGTAACTTTCAACTTTTAATTGCACTGTTATCACAGAAAATACCAATTATTTGTAAGAGCACATTTGCTGGCCTCGAAATCTCGGTAAGAAATGGCGGATTACACGGAGTTAGCAGGGAACTTTTGTGGTTATGAATTTGACAGTTTTACGCATCACGCGTTTTTACCAATTTTAAAAGAAAATTGACTCTGGCTGTGTTTCTCGATTGTGTATTTTTGTTTACACTTTCGAATGCTATCAAAAACGTCATATTGTAAAAAAGTGGATTTAGCAGGTTTACACTCTAAGCCGACGATATGCGGGATCCAGACCTATTATATTTTAAATTTTAATTTTTCAACCGAACAATTGGTGAATATGACAGTTGTTTTGGGCAAAACCATTAGAAATTATTACCAGCTTTTGTGACACGACTACATAGATACTATTTACTTCATAATATTATACTTCTATAACGTTCATTTGTTTCAAAGCTTACTTTATACGTTCTCAAGATGTAGGCAAATTAAAAAGTTATTAACTGATCTTACTCGTAAATACAATTTAACTATCAAAATTGGGTACAATAAAGTTACTAGGGTAGAAAAATTTCTAGGGTAGATTTCAAAATTGGTTGTTTAATTTAATAATTAATTTATCCATATTAATTACTTATTTGTATGGTAAAATATTGTTTGTAACATAATTTCAAAGTTATTAAATTCAATTAAGTTGCACTTGCATATGTTTTATTTTAACCTTTAATTACGATTTTATTTTCATCTTTTATAGTTTAGTGTATGTTTCTAAAATCAAATTATAATTTTTTTTTTTTGCAAAAAAATTTAATTAAAATTATCGCTGGTATAAAATATCCGCGAAACGTAAAATCTCTAGTTCTTTTTTAAATATTTACAAAACCAAACATGCTATGTACATAAAACCTTATACCAAAAGAAAGGTTGTAATATTTACTACAAAATGCAATACTAATATACAGGGTGTTCCATTTAAAAAAATGAGAAAATTTTGTATTTGCAAATAGTGATCACACTGTATATTTTATGGCTATAAGTAAAAGATATTAAATTATTTAAAAATGATACTATATTATCAAAATTTTGACCTACCACTTAAATTTTTATTACTTTGGAAACATAATCCACAGCCCTACAAATATTACCATTTTTCTCAATAAAAATGTAAATATTTCGAAAATTATTAACTTTACGTCTATAAGACCTTATACAAATTTTTCATATTTTAAAAAATTATATTCAAAAATCATTTAATATATAGGGTGTTCCATTTAAAAAAATACAACTTTGGTTCATACCGTCGTTCTGACTCATCCTGTATAATTAAAAATAATTTTCAATTATAGACGGTTTTGATATACATTAGTTTTGTTAAAAACATTTTTTGTAGATCCCATAGTTTAGTCGTAATCAAAGAAAACCAGAGGTTTGGCGCACTCTGTATATCGAAAACTATTAGATATTTTTTATTGAAAATGGACATGTGGTATTCTTATGGCAGTAGTATTTTAAGTAAAAATTATAATGAAATTTGGACACCCCATAAAAATTTTATGGGGGTTTGGTTCCTTTAAACCCCCCCAAACTTTTGTGTACGTTCCAATTTAATTATTATTGTAGAGTCATTAGTTAAACACAAGTTTTTAAAAACTTTCTTGACTCTTAGTACTTTTTAAAAAGTCAGTTTTTATCGAGATATTTGAATATTTGTCAAATCCACCACATATTTGTATATATGGTAAAGTACGGTTATGGAGACTTGGTAATAATATGAAAATTTATTTATGGTTTACATTTTTAAGTATATTTTGAACCATATTAAAAAAGAAGCCACATCTCGATAAATGATGCTTTATCAAAAAAATACAAAGGGAAAAAAAAATTTAAAAACACTGTTTAACTAATGGTACTGCAGTAATAGTTTAATTGGAACGTACACAAATATTTGGGGGGTTTAAAGGAACAAAACCCTCATAAAATTTGTATGTAAACATATTAAAAAACTCTATAAAAACTGCCTTATCGAAAAAATACTAAGAAGCAAAAAGTTTTAGCAATATTGAATTTAACTAATGGCACCAAAATAATAATTTATTTGGAACGGACACAAAAGTTTGGGGGGTTTAAGGGAACAAAACCCCCATAAAATTTTTATGGGGTGCACAAATTTCACTATAATTTTTCTTTAAGATGTTCTTTCCATAAGAATGCTACATGTTCATTTTCAACAAAAAACCTTTAATAGTTTTCGATATATTCAAAAAAATCGATTTTCATTTTGTAACTTCAAATGGCTGTAACTTCTTTTGTGTGCATATTTGTACTAAGGTAAGTTAGGTTCATTCGAACTATTTTTGGTCCCAGAATATGTGGTTTAATTTATGACCTGTATTTTTGTTACACCCTGTATTTGTGGTGGAGAATATAGATGTTTGTGAAATAAATTAGTTGCAGCTTTCTAAACTTAATTTTAATTAATAATTTTTATTAAACGTTTTTCTTTAGGTCAATAGTTTGCGTCAAATTTTTAGACGTTAATTTGACTGCCTTTTCTCCAATGCAAATGAATGAAAATTTGCAGATATATGCATTCGCGGGAACAATACACGAAGAGTCAACAAAAAAGATGTTTTTGTTTTTATTAATTGTTTAAATAAAAAAAACGATTTTAATGGAAAATGGTTAAATTCTCTCGTTTTTTACAATGTAAAAACTTGAAACTTGTAGGGATTGTAGCTAATGATATGAACTATACATAATTTCACTTTTTAAGTTAATTGTTTACGTTATGCTTCATAAATAAACAATAAAGTTTCAAATTATGAACGCTCACATATTTTTATATAAAAATCGGCGCTTATTCGTATCAAATTTCAATACGATACGAAGTAAAACTCCAACCAAAACTCGAATTCAAAAAATTCGTGTTTTTATCGTAGTCTTAGAAAAACCACCGGTAGAGACGTTTTGTGCTACAATTAACATTAGAATTCGTTTTGGCGTATTAATTAAACGCTTTTCTTTAGCTCAATCGTTTGGGTCAAATCTTTAGACGTTAATTTGACAGCCTTTTTTTCAATGCAAATGACTGAAAATTTGCAGACATATGCATTCGCGGGAACAATACACGAATAGTCAATAAAAAAATATGTTTATTAATATTTGTTTAAATAAAAAAAAAACGATTTTAACGGAAAATGCTTAAATTCTCTCGTTTTTTACAATGAAGAAACTTGAAACTTTTACAGATTGTAGCTAATTATATGAACTATACATAATTTCACTTTTTACGTTAATTGTTTGTTATGCTTCATAAATAAACAATAAAGTTTCAAATTTTTTGCCGTTTCCGACTACTTTTTATGTTAGTACATCATTATGTTTTATACATATTTTAGTAAACATGACGATATATTTGAATGTCTGAAAAGTCTAAGATTAAAAAGTAAAAAATAAAAAAAATTGAAAACAATTTTCTTAAGAAACGCTTTTCTTTAGTTACAAGTGACTAAAATTAAAAGTACCTACAAAAAAATCAACTAAAATGCAAAAAATAAAAAAAATTTAAAAAATCTAACACAATCGTTAAAGAAAAGCGTGGGGCGAAAACCGTTTATTCGAAGCGCCACGCTGTTCTTTGACGAATGTGTTAAATTTTTTCAATTTTTTTTATTAAATAATTAAATTGAAATGATCTCAATTTAAGAACAAAATATCGTCTATAGAAAATAAAAATATATAACATTACTAAGTTAGGAACTCCATATTTGAGTATGTCTGCGTGTGGTGCTAACTATCTCATTGTTAAAATGGGATCACAAGCAGTTTTTGTGGTCAAGAAGTTGACTAATTCTTTAAATTTTCGGATAGTAAGGCTTAGTTGTGCAAGGCTTATCCGAGTGTTTCCCAATAGCTGGCTAAAATAAGAATTTTGACATGGAGACATGGAGAAAAAAAGAAGATTAAGAAAAAGAGAAAGAAAGGGGAGAACCAGTGAAATCAAAGCAACTTTACGAGGACTGCAGAAATATAGATGTTGCATTACAATATTTCATATATGTACATTTGTACATCCTTTCCGTTTCACCAAGCTGTCAAATTTCGCCACCAGATCCTGTAGGTATTTGAGTTACTATGAGCACAGAATATACATATAACCATACAGAAACGAATCTTACTGTCGTTTCCATTAATTTTGTGGTGACCTTGTGCACCAGTTACAAAATAGAACTTGATGTTCTAAGGAATAGACCATTCCAAATTAGGTAATATTTTTTATAAGTAGTTATTAATTAAATATGAAATATAAAACTTAATTATAAAATTAAATAAAATATAAAATAAAACATATATAAATATCAAATTTAACTATAAACAACTGTCACGTCAGTCGCAAAAGTGAGGTTGCACCATTTACGTTGACACATGAGCATGAAAATTATGTTACCGTTTTCGGCAGGAGTTTCGCTTCTGTGTGGTTATTTATTCTGTGCCATGAGCAATAGTCCATTAACCATGTTCGAAATTCTAATTTTTGGCAGCTAAAGGGTTCACTTATAGGAACTGTTTTGTGATGGTGTGGATACATGTCAGAATGAGTTGGTCGTCGTTTAAAATGGATTTTCGGCGTGATACTATCGTGTATCGTAATGCGACGTGTATCGTGGATGGAGCTCTAGAAGGGAGCTGTAGATGGGAGCAGAAAGTGTAGAAGCAGAAAGAGAATAGAAAATCAGGTAAGTTATTTATTACTGCATGGAATATTTATCTCTCTTTATTATTTATACGCATAATGGGCCGTTAAGACCTATACTACAATCACAATAAAGATGCACTAGAAATAAACAAACCAAGTCACTTTAAATGTCACGAGGAGACTCCCAAATCATAATTTACAATGTATAAACTTTGGGATCTGGGATTTACAATATACATATATACCTTATAAATCATGATTTAGGAGTGATCCTTGTAACATTCAACGTGTCTTGATTTGTTTAACAGTTTAACACTTTTAGCAGAGTTAAAAACATACAAAGTGTCCTTAATTTATTAAGCCGTTTAAATTAAATAAACCGAGCGCATTTCGGCTGAAATTGAAAGTAGAGTCGTTACAAAATATATGGGATCAGATGCGTTATATTATTATGTCATATTATGTCATGAAAAATTTACTGATTATTGTCTTTATTATTCCAAAGATATTTAGTTGGTTCCATACTTTGTCCCAACCATGTATAAATATGTCCTTCTGTTAATTATTAAAGTAACTCATAGTCCCCATGAATAAATCGTGACCAGACAACCGCACAAATGGTAACGGACAACTTGTAACGTCGACAGTTCGTAACGGCGACACTTCGTAACAGCGACAGTTCGTAACTATACAAATATCGTAACGGTACAATTCGTAACTTCAAAATTGAATTATTCTGTTAATTTTTTTTTAACGTGGAAATTACCATAAATAACGTGGAAATCAAAGTTACATTTATTGAAATTTCATTTATCAATTTAACGAATCAGCATCAGGATAAACTTTTAAACCTACATCTTAAAATAAATATAATGTAGTAATATAAATTGTATTAATTATAATTAATAATAATTATTATTATAGTAAATAGGTGCATTATTATTAAACTGTTTTTATTTTTTTCATTATTTTTTACAATTAACTATTCTAAATGGGAAATAAGCCACAATTTAACTGAAAAAATGATTTTATTAACGTTTCGACGTCCAAATTGGACGTCGCTGTCAAAATACAAAATATTAATAAATAAAACAAAAACTATTTTGCTTAGTAAAAAATTCTTCTAATAATTTAATCTAATTTGACTCATTTACATCGGCAATTCAGACATACTATACATTTTAAATTTGAAGAATTTAAAATGATATTGCCAATATTTATGAGTTGCGTTTGCGTTCCTGGGACGACTTAACTGAAAGATAGTTCATTCGATTACATGAAATTAAACTAAACTCAAGAATATCCGCCACAAAAAATCATAGCATGTGATCTGTCTTTAAAAAGGCAACCATATGCAACGGTTACAGTAGAATTCTCGCGTTAGAGATTCCATAGTAAATCACGAGGAAAAACCAGGAAAAAACCTCGTGATACTATCCCGAGATAGTAAGTACATTTAGTTTACTCTTAAAACTAATAAAAAATTCTAACATTACATATTATATGTTATTTTAAATTATAAATAATATTAATAACACATAGATATCTAAATAATACTAAAATATAAAATATATACTATCCTCGACCTGTTATTGACTTACTAATCGTGGTATTTGTAAGTCAATAACAGATCGAGGATAGTACATGTTATATTTTTTTTATATATTTTATATTTTAGTATTATTTATATATCTATGTATTATTAATATTATTTATAATTTAAAATAACATATACAGAGTGAGTTATATGTATGCAAACACTCAATTATCTCGAAACGGCTTGCACGATTTTTATGGATTTTGGTAGATAGGGGCTTTCTAATGCGGTCGATATTATAGTGCTAATTACATTGTTGTCATATTTTCCGCTTTTCTGTAAATCTAATGAACTTTCTTAATTCAAACGGAATACCCTGTATATTTTTTGTGTTTTGAAGTCTATAGGGAATACTGATTATTTTTTATGTTATATTCCCTATACCTAAATGCCATAATTTCGGAGTTATTGCTACATTTATTTTTATAAAAAATTTTAAACAAATTATAAAAATCAATTTTTTTGGCCCGGGTAAACACTATTTTAGGTTGTTTGGATCATTGGGAACAAAAAAATCTTTTGTAATTTTTCTCTAAATTAATCGTTTCCGAGTTATAAACAATTTAAAACTGAAAAAAAAAACGAATAATGACGATTTTCAAGGTTCAAGAACACAAATTAACAATATTATTTTTGAAACAGCGAAGTACCCAAATTCAAGCTCAAGCCTTATTTTATCAGCTACTGAAAACTAATTTGAGATTGTTTCATTTTAAAACATTGATTTTTAGTTGTTAATGCAGCCCGATCACCCGTCCTCTCATAATATGCACTTCATTAAAAATTAAAAAGCAATATTTTAGAATAAAATGAGCCAAGAAATCTTATGGCAAGCTATTAGAAGAAAAGTTTTGCTTGAATTTAGGTACTTTGTAATTTCAAAAATTATATTTTTTACTTGTGTTTTTGAACCTTGAAATCGTCAGTATTCGATTTTTTTTCAGTTTTTAATTGTTTATTACTCGAAAACGATTAACTTTACAGAAAAATTACAAAAGACCTTTTTTGTTGCTAATGATCCAAAGAACCTAAAATAATGTCTACCCGGGCAGAAAAAATTGATTTTTATAATTGGTTTAAAAAATTTTTTTTTTAATAAATGTAGCAATATCTCTGAAATTATGGCATTTAGGTATAGGGAATGTAACATGAAAAATAATCAGTATTTCTTAGGACTCCAAAACGTAATAAATATATAGGGTATTTCATTTGAAATAAGAAAGTTTATTAGATTTTCAGAAAAACGGAAGATCTGACAACAATGTAATTAGAACTATAATATCGATCGCATTAGAAAACCCCTACCTACCAAAATCTATAAAAATCGTGCAAGCCGTTTTCGAGATAATTGAGTGTTTCCATACATAAAACTCACTCTGTATAAGTAATGTCAGAATTTGGTATTAGTTTTGAGAGTAAACTAAATACAAGACCAAATACTTACGATGTCGGGATAGTATCACGTGGTTGTCTTTCTAAAGACAGATCACATGCTACGATTTATTGTGACGGATAATCTTGAGTTGGGGTTGATTTCACGTAATCGAATGAACTATCTTTCAGTAAAGTCGTCACAGGAAGGCAACTCATAAATATTGGCAATATCGTTTTAAAGTCTTCAAATTTAAAATGTATAATATAATATGTCTGAATTGCCGATGTAAATGAGTCAGAATAGATTAAATTATTAGAAGAATTTTTTACTAAGCCACAACATCTTTGTTTAATTTATTAATATTTTGTATTTTGACAACGACGTCCAATTTGGACGTCGGACGGTAATTAAATCATTTTTTCAGTTAAATTGTGGCTTATTTCCCATTTAGAATAGTTAATTACAAAAATGCCACAAGCAAATAGCTTCAGAACAACATTATTTTTTACACTTAAATTACTGCTTTAAAGTGATAATTCAAAATAAAATATTTTAAAAATTCTTTATTTGTAATATTAACAAGAATATATGCAAACATATGTGTGAAATATCTTTAAAAAGAAGTAGTCTTATGCAGGAATGTATGCAACATGCATTTGTGTATAAATTTATTATGTAATACTAAATTTGCTAATAAAAATTGAATGTTGGCGTTACGAATATGTATAGTTACGAACTGTCGCCGTTACAACTTGTCTGTCATCAATTGTCGGGTACGAACTGTCGCGTTACGAGATGTCACGCAACCGAATGAATATATCTGAAATGTGATGTTTTCTTTGCGTATTTAGTTTTATTATGTTTTCACGCTGCGGTCGGTTGTTTATCATCCTTATCATTATTCATTCTTACTTTGTCTACTGTTGAACATAGACAGTCGAGCCACGCGAGTTGTCCAGTTCTATTTCAGCGTTTTTAGTCTCTTTATAGCATCAGCCATTTCTCATCTTCATCGTAACTGTCGGTTTGGGATGTTTGCTCATAAAGAAACGACCAACATAAGGACGAGGCTTTTTGAATGCTTTCAAAGGAGATATCCAAAATCTTCTAATAATAGTATCAGAAATAATAGTAACAGAAGAACACGTTAAAAATGATATAGAAACGACGCTGCGACAACGCAACGCACTAATGGGGCCTTGCTCTAACACAGTCCATTGTCCTTTGAGTCCCACGGATCCTTTTTCATTGTTCTCCTTGTCATGGTCAACATTTTAGTTCCTTTCATCATGTAAGATAATATCGGCAACACAGATCGATTAAAGCTTTTTCTTTTAACACGTAGGTATTGGGAAGTCTGACAATTTGAAAACATGGTTCAAATTTATGAAGGTTGCGGGAGTAATTCTTATACGACGGATAAGATCAACGGTATGATTGATCGTCTCCTATGCCAATTTCGTGACCTAGATTTTTATTTTCCTTGAGTTCTTTATTGTTCAACCTGACCATGGATGAAATAATAAAAAAGAAAGAACTACAAAAGGATACCCAATGAGAGAAAAACAACTTAAAATAATCTGCTATGCGGACGATGCAATACTAGTCTCTCAAAGTGAAGTTGATTTACAACGTATGCTGCACCAATTTAACATAACCGCCAGAAAATTTAACATGTTAATTTCCCCAAAAAACACAAAATGCGTGGTTATAACAGCAGATCCAATAAGATGTAAATTGAAGCTGGAAGGTCAGATAATATAGAACAAGTGATGGAGTTTAAATACCTAGGCATCACACTATCTAGCTACGGAAGGTTCGAGACAGAAGTGGAAGATCAAGTGAATAGAGCAAACAGAGCCGCAGGTTGTCTGAATGACACAATATGGAGAAATAAAAATATCGGGAAAGAAATGAAAGGCAGAATTTACAATACAGTCTTCAGACCAATAATGACATACGCGACAGAAACACGACCCGACACAGAGAGGACAAAAAGATTGTTCGAAAGAGCAGAGATGAAAACCTTTCGAAAAATCGATGGTAAGACTCTATGGGGCAGAGCTAGAAGTACAGATATATGACGGACATGCAAGGTGGATAACATTAATATCTGGGTAAGAAACAGAAGAATAGAATGTAATGACCACATGAGCTGAATGACAACAAATAGAGGCGATAGAGGCAAATAGTAACGACGGCGAGAAACGGTTCCCCAATAGAACGAAGATCAGTGGGAAGACCATGAAAACTATGGACCGACAACTTACTAGAGGCACATTGAAAAAACAGACAGCGTAATGTCTATACAAAAAGAAGAAGAAGAAGAAGAAGAAGAAGAAGAAGAAGAAGAAGAAGAAGAAGAAGAAGAAGATATTTATAGGCTATTACATGGTCTTTGAATCTTGTTTCTGCGCATATATTTTCACTAATTACTAGATTTGCCATCATCTGGATTTTAAACATATTATGTATTAATTTTCAATCCCCTTTCTAAAGAGGAAAGTCAGAGTGGATTTAGAAGTTCCTTGACCTCATCTATTCTATCAGATATTAGCACAGTATCATCTGCCAACCTCAGGTCTTCTTCTTGTAGTGCCTACCCGTTTCGGATGTTGGTGACCATCATTGCAATCTGTACTTGGCATACTGCTGCTCTGAAAAGATTTATGGTTGATGTATTTAACCACGTACATAGATTTTCTAGCCTGGAAATCCTTCGCCTTCCTGGTCCCGTTTTGCTTCTACTTTTTCCTGTAAAGTTCGTCAAATGGCTGAGCTATTCTCTGTTTGTATTTGTCATCCTTAAGATTACTTATTTGGTTATTCTATTATTATCTATTCATTATAAACTTTGTTGATACGGCACACAGAGGTCATTTTGGTGTTTTTAGGAATTAATAAATAAAAAAGGCAATATTTAAAATTAACTTTTTTTATATTTTAGTATTAAAGAGAACACCCCATAGAATATTATTGTTACCAGCGTGTTTATTCCTGTCAATTCCTGTCGCTATGGCAACGGCTGATACCTTCGGAAATATTCACTAACAGTTTGGCATTAGTTTTGTCATAAGGTTTTTGATGTTTTAAAGATTTTTAGTAGTTAAATAAAATTTGTGTTTTTGGAAATTGGATTTTTTTGTTAAGATCTAAGGTAAGGACTTTAATATAATAAACAAAATAATTATAAATATGTTCGCATGTTTAGGTAAATAAATATTAATAATAAACGCTTCATTTTTTTCTTTTAAAAACATTATTTTAACTTTAAAAGGCTGCAGAATTTGAGATTAGCACAGATTTATTTTTGAACTATTTTTTTATGTTAAAGGGCTTTGATATCTTTATTTTAAATATATACTTATGTGCCAAGAAGTGTTAACTGCTTAAAACAAATATTTTTTTAGGAAATATGTCAATATTAAAAAGGGATATGTTTACCGTCTGGTGCGAGCAGACTTTTCTAGCAGATAAAAATTCCTCGGTTTTTGAATTAGTTCGTAGAAAGCTAAACTTAAATAATGATGGACACGATGATAAATATGAAGAAGTGGTAAAAAAAAGTTAAAAATTTTAACAGCACTGTTGCTAGAATGTGGCAAAATTGTAAAAGGTCTCGGACCGTTTTTGAGCAAAGGCATAGTGTTTGGTTAAATCAATTTATTGTTTTTTGGAAAACTTAAATGTACCTGGCCCTAGCAGAGTAGGTAGACCGGACAAATTATTCAAAGACTTAAGCGATCAACGCAAAAGGCAAAAACTAATGCCTCTTTTGGACAACTATTCTACGGAACAGCTTACATTTGCTGCAAGGAAAAGTCTAGTCATCAGGTCAGCGCAATGCTTCAAACATAATTAAAGAAATTACAGAAAATTCACCAGAAAGAGCCACAAAAGTTAAAAAAACAATTCATAAAAATGAATCTCTGCCTGAAAAATACTCCCCGGATGAAGCACTTGCTCTCTTTCTGGACTGCTCACTAACAAAAAGATCGTATATTTTGTTGCAACAGGGGGCAAAAGGACATCATGCCAACATTTATCCTAATTATAACATTCTTTTGGACGCAAAGAAAATGTGTTACCCAAACAAGGATAGTGTTTTTATAACCGATATATCCGCTGAGGTTAAATTCCAGGCTCTTGTGGATCACACTGTGAGCAGAATTGTGGAATCTCAACAAGAGCTTTACAATAACCTACCTCCTAATATTTCAAAAAATACAATTAATATTACTTATAAATGGGGATGCGATGGCAGTGCAAGTCACTCACATTATAAGCAAAAATTTAGCAGTGAAGTTAGTGATTTAAGCTCAGATCTAAACTTGTTTTCAATATACCTAGTCTTCCTACAGATGACGTCAAGCAATGGCACCATTCTCTGGCAGAATCCACGTCCGGCATCTACCAGGTTCTGCAGACCAATAAAACTTATTTTTAAAAAAGAAACGCCCGAATTGTGTAGAAATGAAATCCAAAATATCGAAAAACAAATCTCAGAAATAAAACCTTCAGTTATCAATAATTATTCTCAGTTAACTATTAATCATACATTTAAAATGACGATGATTGATGGAAAAATGTTTGCAGTAATAAGCAATTCTTCCTCACAAATATGTGGTATTTGTAAAGCAAGTCCGAAAATTATGAACGATTTAGAAAAAGTACAGAGATTGCCAGTTAATGAAGACTTGTATGATTATGGGATTTCCACTCTACATGCATGGATAAGATGTCTGGAATGCTGTCTACATATTTCATATAGATTGGAATTAAAGAAATGGCAAGTGCGAGATGACAATGAGAAAAATATTATGAAAGAAAGGAAGAATAACATAATTAAAAGACTAAAAGAACAGTTGAGTATACTCGTTGACATTCCTAAACAAGGATATGGCACAACCCACAACGGCAATACCGCTCGGAGGTTTTTCCAAAATTATTGCCAAGCTGCTTTGATAACAGGTACTTCTTTTCGCAACTGTATAAAAATTAGATGTACATACTAACCAAAATTTTTTTGTAGGACTCGACGAACAGTTTCTAAAGCGATTACTTACCATTTTAAGTACAATGTCTTCTGGATATGAGATTAACCCAGAAATGTTCGCCGAATACTGCAAAAGAACTGCGACCTTTTATATAGATTTATACCCATGGTACTATACGCCTGCTAGTCTACATAGGATACTAATTCATGGACCTGAAATCATCAAGGTAGTGCCTCTTCCTGTAGGAATGTTTTCCGAAGAAGCGCTTGAATCGCGAAACAAGGATTTCCGTAAATTTCGTGAAGCTTATTCAAGAAAATTTTCACTAGTAATACCACTAGAGGTCAAATTATTTCCGGAAATTTTTTTGAGATCATGAATATTTTGAAAATTTCCCGAGTCGCAGACGAGGGAAATTTTCTAAAAATATTCATGATCAAAAAAAAATTCCGGATATTAATTTGACTTCGCGTGGTATTCGGTAAGAAAATTCCACACCAAATTTGTATTTGAAAATCCAAAGCTGCATGAACAGATTAATAGCGCGCCATAGCTTTGTCAGCAATTATTTAGGCTTTCAAATTCGTAATTTCTACTCATTGTAATTGCATGGGAATACCATTTCAAGATAGAAAATAGTATATTCTTCAATTTTACATAAGTTTTGAGTAACTACAAGTGATAGAAAATGAATCAAAACTAAATTATGTAAACAAATAAAAACCAGTCTGTCAAAAATGTTCTGTTATTGTAAACGTCAAAAAATTTCCACTATAATTCGCTGTTGGGTACCCCACGAGCAAAAAATTTCCGATAAAATACCTCCGTTGCCATGGTGATCTGTCAAAATAACGTATTTTGATTGGTTCAAAATTACAGGTGTGGAATTTTCAAGAGAAGATACGATGAATGATGTCTTTTATAGGCTTTTGTTATCTTCCGATCCGCTAATATCCTCATTATCTAAGTGCATAGGTAAAAGATCTAACAAACACTCTTTAGATAAGGAGGTCTTACAATTACTTTAGGAGCCAAATCTATCCCATAATGATGTTATTGATGACTTTGATTCTAGTGATTCTGATTAAGTTATTTTTTGTTAATAAGTAAAATTAAATTATTCTTATTATAATATAGAATATTATATAGTTCTATTTACAATACATCTACTGATTAATAAATACTACTATAAATAAACTATCTAGCGTTAACTGCTTCATAAAAAAGAATTTTATTTAAATATCCTTTTGTGTTTTATAATAAAAATTTTGATTCCATTTGGATGACTTATAACTCAATTTATGAACACCCTGTATAAAAATAAATAACTGAAAATTAAAAAAGAAGCTAAAGGTAAAACGATTCCTATAGCATGTACCCTTCTAACATATTAAAAAAATATATTTCTATGACAATATTTATTATCGCCTATTTTTCGATAAATGACCTCTGTGCGGCACTGGGATAATTTAAGAAATATGTCTCTATGGCCGAATAAAATGTTTGTGAAGTGTTGAAATAATTTTCCGAACATAGGGATGTATATAAATAAATACGGTGAGCGAAAAGTGATTAAATCATGGCCCGAACCATTTTAAAAAGAGCCGAGCATTAAAAAGAAAAGTTGTTATCTGTTACCGAGGCTAAAACGATTCCATTTAGACGGGGTAATAATAGAAAAGAGCTACTGATAACCCAAACCGTGTGGTTTTATTAAATGAAATAAGATGGCGTTATCGGTTTTGATTGCCACCTTCGGCAGCTTTCATTTTTGCGAATTAATTTCCTGTGTGGCATTCTTTAAAAAAGGGGAGACAACCAAATAAGCAGAATGCAACTGAGAGCTAACCAGTAACCGCGATATTGTTTGGCTGCCAGCTAATAAGAAAAACTCTTAACTGCCACCGAAAACAGGGCGGGAAGGGGTTGGGGCTGGGGATGCCTATCACTGCTAGATCGCCGAGAGAAAATTTAATTAAAATTCAATCAAAACGTTACGCTGTGTGTTATCTACGCCCGAACTCTGCCTAAGAAAACATTTTAAATAGTGAATTGTCCGTATCTCCATTGCCGACGTCGATAAAATTATGTGTCTTAAATGAGGCCTTGACTCAGCTGCGAACTTGCCAAATGGTATCATACAATATACAAAATAGAAAAAAAAAATTAAAAATTTTTTATTTCTTTAAAGTCTACATAAACAAATAGTTAATTTCATTAAAATAATAAATTATTGACACATATTGATTAGCTAAATAAAGACGATTTGCATTGAGGACAAACTTTTAGTTCTTTCCAGTTGGTCGATTTTTCCCTTATCTTCGGCCACGGCCACTCCTTCTTCGCTGACAATCTGACTAAGATAATTGCCTTTACTTTGAAATATCTGGCACTGTTTGGGGTTTAACATCAACTAGGCAACTTTAACTCCATTAAAAACGTTTTCTAAATTCTTGAGATGGTCTTCAAAAGTCTCCCCCAAAACAGTTATGTCTTCTAAATACACCAGACACGTTTTCCAAGGTAACCCTCTCAACCCATTTTCCATAAGCCTCTCCAATATCGCAGGAGCATTACAGAGCCCAAAGGCATAACGTTGCATTGCGACAATCCAGATCCTGTGGTGAAGGCTGTCTTCTTCTTATCCACTGGGCCCATTTCTACTTGCCAATATCCAGACTTCAACTCCAACGTAGAAAACAATTTACTTCCAGCCAGTGTATCCAACGTGTCATCGATTCGAGGCAGAGGATAACTATCTTTCTTGGTAATATTATTCAACAAACGGTAGTCCACACAGAACCTCGTAGTTCCGTCTTTCTTCTTGCCTAGGACCACCGGAGAGACCCATGGGCTGGTACAAAGTTCTATCATTCTTCATTTCCTGAACAATCCTTTAAGCTTCCTTTCTCTTCGCCTGTGGTAATCGTCGAGCTGTTTGACGAGTTGGGTTAGCGATACCAGTGTCAATATTATGTTTCACAACGGTAGTTCTTCCCGTCTTTTCTCCTTTCGTTACGAAGATGTCACGATACCGCCGAAGAAATTCTCTTAATTTTTTTGTCTTCACCTGATTTAGAGACTGGCCTGCAACTGCAGTCATTTGGTCGATTTTGTCGTTGGAATTATTCGATGTTATCGTCTGATGGATTATGGACGTCACGAGTACACAAATTCCTACTTTTGACTCTTTGTTTTTGGTCGCTGTGCCACCACCTCACAACGCAACACAAAATTCGTTGGAGGTGAGAGCACAGGTGTTGCGGGCTAGCTTTTATACAGTGGAGATGGGGTGGATTCCCAATTTTACTATTTTGTTGTTAAAAGGGCGCCAGACAAATTCATGCCACAAACACCAATCCAGTGTACCTAAATTCCCGAATTTGCCAAAAGAATCGGAATAATACTACACCTTTGACACTTTAATTGAACTCATAATATATTGAACACTTTTTAAAAATTACACTAAGCTAACTACTAAAACTAACCAAACTGAACCAAACAACGACCCCTGATCACTGGGTAAATTACCTAAATATGGGTAGCAACAAAAAAAATATATAAACGTATATAAAAAAAATGCAATTTATAAATCTCGAGACGCAATCGTAGAGCTCTGCGAATGGTAAGGTCGAGTACGCGTAGCGGAAAATAAACAATTGACTATCCGATCAAGAGCCGTGTACATAAGAAATTATAAAAGGAAATACTAATAAATTAAAAAAAAAACAACCTAATGTAGATACCTGAATTCAACGAATAAAATATACAAATAAATTACCGCAACCTAAATTATCAAATTCTACAGATTAAAAAAAAAGAAGATCAGCAAATTAAATGGTTACAAATCAAAATATTTAAAGTAACTCATCTGAAATCCAGTTATTGAGATCCAAACCCCAAAATAAAAACCACGTGGAAAAACCCTAAAACAAAACAAGCATTAATCCCACTATTAAAATTCACAAGTACCCCTTAAACCCCCCCGAGGTGGGATGTAATATAGCATAACTTACCCAAAATCGATGGGGTCTTCCAGCTTTCAGAGGATCACGTGTCTTCAGTACAACTTCGATACAGAAACCCGTTTTCTGGCCTCAAACCAAACATTCATTCGTATCTAGAACAATTTACTCGTTGTCACACATAATCGATCACCCAATATGCAAATATCACTTACCAAATCGAAGAAATGACACCACAGCCGTATTTTATCCCAAAAATTGGACTAAACTAGTAATATATCCTCAAAATGAATTTTACTAACTCCAATAATTACTAGTTTATTCAAAAGCCTGATTTATAGATCCCAAATTAATGGATGGATCAGATAGATCCTTATTTTCAAAAATCAGACATTTAAAAATTTCGGCGGTGACGTTCAAATCAACAATTTCGATTTTACAAGCTGCTAAGTGACCAACTACGTCACATTCTTCTTTTAAAAATAGAACTTTGATTTGACAGATTTAAAAGTCTGTCAAAACATAAAACACGAACAAAAATACGATAACCAGAAGCGGTACCATATTGGATACGAAAAGGAAGAATTGTCAACGCTATGTATTCAACTAGAATCAAACAAACGTCAGCTATAGAGTAAATGACCAATTTCAATGACAATAAAAAACATAAAATACCTACAAATCGAATTAATGAATTTACGCTATTTATATTTAATCAAATTGATGAAATTGTTTTTATTACAACGAATGTTCTAGCTTATAAATACTTTAATCATGTACCTGAGATGATTTAAAGTTAATCAGTAATTTTGACTGTAACAGCTGGACTACGGTAGGCTTGCATGAATCACCCTGTACATTTAAATTTATGTTTAAAAAGCACACATTTTTATATATGAAAATCTACGGGTCTCAGCGTTTTTTAAAATTGATTAAAACTGGAACAGAAATAATTTTATTCCATAAGTGCCTTCTTATATATACAGAGTGTTTCAGAAAAAGGTAACACGATCTCTAAGATAGGTGAAAAACTGAAAAATAATTGGGGTTATCTTAGTATAAGATTTTTGTAACGGCACGGCAAAAATTTTACACATTTTTTTCACTATTTTTCCGAAACTACTGGCAACATCGTATATTATTTGTTATACACAAATTTTTACTAAGCAAAATAAAATATTGAAATAATAAATATGTTATTTTATTTTAAGTTTTTATTAAAAAAGATAAAATAGAAGAATGCATGAGAAGAACAATAAAGGATGAAGCCAAAAATGTATGTAAGGATGGGCCAAGCAGGGAAAATGTAAATGTAAATATAAAATTAGTAATAAAAGATTATTATTCTTGATAAGTTTTGGACATATTTCATGTCATGGGACATGAAATTACGATTGGCAGGGATAACCAGACACATGAACTAAAAAGAAAAATCGTTCTTGGGTGGGCAGCATTTGGAAAACTGAGAGAAACTTTTAAAAGTGAGTATCACACATGGCTAAAGGGAAAGATATTTGATCAGTGCGTCCTCCCAGTCTTGACGTACGGATCAGAAACACTTACCTTACCTAAAGCCTCGGCTACAAAACTAAGAGTAACGCAGAGAAGAATGGAGCGGTCAATGTTAGGAATAACTCTGCGAGACAAAATCAAAAACGAAGAAATCAGGAGAAGAACAAAGGTGACTGACGTCATCAAAAAAATAGCCAGGTTGAAGTGGAGATGGGCAGGACACATAGCCAGAATGACAGATGGGCGATGGACAAAAATATTATTGGAATGGAGGCCAAGAGAAGACAAGAGAAGCGTCGGTTGACCGCCTACAAGAGGGACAGACGACGTAAGAAAGCTAAATAAAAACTGGATGAGAGCGGCGCAGGATAGACGTGGTTGGAAACGAGGGGAGGAGGCCTATGTTCAGCAGTGGATTTTTGAGGCTGGATGATGATTGTAAGTTTTTATTATTACCTCAAATGCGATTAAAATAATAACAAAGTTCTTTTACCGGGTTTCCGGTACTTTTCGTAACCTAGTTTTCCATTTAGGTTTAAATGGTCACTTGGGTGTTACGTAACGTTTAGGTAGGGGGAGGGGGTACATAAAAACGTTACGGTGCGTTACATGGGGGGAGGGGGCTCAAAAATCTTCAAAAATTGCATTACGTAATACTTGAACGCTCCCATACCTGTAATGTACCACAGCCAGAATTACATGTATAATATGTAAAAGAAGTAAAGAAATTTACACAAATAGCGTTAAAACAAATTAGAAAAGATGTGCTTCACTTTTAGTTTACCTCTGTTGTTTTGACTAAAGATATCACATGTTTTGCATATTTTAACAAAAAGACTAAATAAGCCACAATTTTACTAAAAAATGAATTTATTAACGTTTCGAAGCCCAAATCGGGTTTCGTTGTCAAAATACAAAATACTATTAAAATAAAATAAACATGTTGTTGCTAAGTAAAAAAATTCTTCTAATAATTTATTTAATCTGACTCATTTATATTGGCAATTCAGACGTATATTATACATTTTAAAGTAGAAGACTTTAAAATGATATCGCCAATATTTATGAGTTGCGTTCCTGGGACGACTTTACTAAAAGATAGTTCATTCGATTACATGAAATCAATCCCAACTCAAGAATATCCGTCGCAAAAAAATCATAGCATGTGATCTGTCTTTAAAAAGACAACCAAATGCAACGATGACAGTAAAATTCTCGCGTTAGAGATTACATAGTAAATCACGAGGGAAAACCAGGAAAAACCTCGTGATACTATCCCGACATCGTAAGTATTTGGTCTTACATTTAATCTACCTTCAAAAAACTAATACCAAATTCTGACTTTAATACGTTTAAATTATTAATAATATTAATATTACATAGATATACAATAAGTAATACTAAAATATAAAATTTGTACTAAGTCGATATGTTATTGACTTACTAATCGTGGTATTTTCTTTCTATTGACTTCGTCTTTCAGTATGGGCAACCACATCCTACTGCATTCTACCGAGGAATTTGCGATACAATTGGTTTCATTTAGCATAATTAGAGCCGCTTCTTTGATTTTTCTCTTTTTACTATCTGATTCTTTCAGGACTATACTTGAATCTCTCCACTGAACTCTATGTTCATTATCCCATGCGTGTTGACATATCTGAGATCTATCAAATTCTCTGTTTTTAATATAAGACTGATGTTCATTTACTCTAACGTCTAATGGTCTTGACGTTTCACCTATATAAAATTGTTCGCATTCACAAGGTATTTTATAAATACAATTCTTTGTTCTTTCTTGTTCACTGTTAGGTTTAGTTTTAGATAGAATAGATCTCAATGTGTTTGTTGTTTTGAATGTTGTTGAAATGTTGAATTTATTTCCTATCGTTTTAAGTTTCTCGGATAGTCCTTTTATATATGGTATTGTTATTTTCCTCGTATTATTTCTTGTGAATGTTGTAGGATCCCGTTCTAAGTTGTTCTGTTCCATTCGATCTAATCTTGTCAATTCCTTATTTATAAACGATAAAGGATAATCATTTTTTAATAAAACAGATGTTAACAATTGTTTTTCTTCTAAAAATGAATTTTCGTTAGAACAAGTAATTTTGGCTCTATCATATAAGGATTTAATAATTCCCTTTTTAACGCTGATGTTGTGATTTGATTTGTAATTGAGATATCTGTTGGTGTGTGTTGGTTTTCTATACACTTGAGTCTCATATCCAGTATCCTTCTTTGAGACTAAAACATCGAAAAAAGGCAAAGTGTTATTGTATTCCTTTTCCATTGTAAATTTTATTGTCTCTTCTTGATCGTTTATAATATTCAGGAATGTATCCAACAATTCTGATCTATGAGGCCATATTGAAAACACATCATCTACATATCTCCACCATACTGTGGGTTTTAAATTTATATGTAGATGATGTGTTTTCAATGTGGCCTCATAGATCAGAATTGTTGGATACATTCCTGAATATTATAAACGATCAAGAAGAGACAATAAAATTTACAATGGAAAAGGAATACAATAACACTTTGCCTTTCCTCGATGTTTTAGTCTCAAAGAAGGATACTGGATATGAGACTCAAGTGTATAGAAAACCAACACACACCAACAGATATCTCAATTACAAATCACATCACAACATCAACGTTAAAAAGGGAATCATTAAATCCTTATATGATAGAGCCAAAATTACTTGTTCTAACGAAAATTCATTTTTAGAAGAAAAACAATTGTTAACATCTGTTTTATTAAAAAATGATTATCCTTTATCGTTTATAAATAAGGAATTGACAAGATTAGATCGAATGGAACAGAACAACTTAGAACGGGATCCTACAACATTCACAAGAAATAATACGAGGAAAATAACAATACCATATATAAAAGGACTATCCGAGAAACTTAAAACGATAGGAAATAAATTCAACATTTCAACAACATTCAAAACAACAAACACATTGAGATCTATTCTATCTAAAACTAAACCTAACAATGAACAAGAAAGAACAAAGAATTGCATTTATAGAATACCTTGTGAATGCGAACAATTTTATTTAGGTGAAACATCAAGACCATTAAACGTTAGAATAAGTGAACATCAGTCTTATATTAAAAACAGAGAATTTGATAGATCTCAGATATGTCAACACGCATGGGATAATGAACATAGAGTTCAGTGGAGAGATTAAAGTATAGTCCTGAAAGAATCAGATAGTAAAAAGAGAAAAATCAAAGAAGCGGCTCTAATTATGCTAAATGAAACCAATTGTGTAGCAAATTCCTCGGTAGAATGCAGTAGGATGTGGTTACCCATACTGAAAGAGGAAGTCAATAGAAAGAAAATACCACGATTAGTAAGTCAATAACATATCGAGTTAGTACAAATTTTATATTTTAGTATTACTTATTGTATATCTATGTAATATTAATATTATTAATAATTTAAACATATTAAAGTCAGAATTTGGTATTAGTTTTTTGAAGGTAGATTAAATGTAAGACCAAATACTTACGATGTCGGGATAGTATCACGAGGTTTTTTCCTGGTTTTCCCTCGTGATTTACTATGGAATCTCTAACGCGAGAATTTTACTGTCATCGTTGCATTTGGATGTCTTTTTAAAGACAGATCACATGCTATGATTTTTTTGCGACGGATATTCTTGAGTTGGGATTGATTTCATGTAATCGAATGAACTATCTTTTAGTAAAGTCGTCCCAGGAACGCAACTCATAAATATTGGCGATATCATTGTAAAGTCTTCTACTTTAAAATGTATAATATACGTCTGAATTGCCAATATAAATGAGTCAGATTAAATAAATTATTAGAAGAATTTTTTTACTTAGCAACAACATGTTTATTTTATTTTAATAGTATTTTGTATTTTGACAACGAAACCCGATTTGGGCTTCGAAACGTTAATAAATCCATTTTTTAGTAAAATTGTGGCTTATTTTCCATAAAAAATACGTAATTATAAAAATGCCACAAGGAAATAGCTTCAGAACAACAAAAAGACTAAAATAATAGTTTCCTAAATTTGTTGTTTAAATATTGCTTTTGAAGTTATACTTCTTTAAGCGCGATTGGGAGTGAATGTAAATGTGCGCGAATTCATCAAAATTGTTGGTACCACGCGCAGATACATTATACGTTAGCTCTAATTGGCTATTCCAATGACATGTCCAAAATTATCCAATATGGCGGCTGTGGTTAAATAATGTGTTGTCATTTTTATTAATATGGTTATGGTTATTAAGTTGTGTTTTAAAAGTTGTGAGAACAGAGACAAAAGTGAGTTTATAGTTGTACTGACTTTTTAAATAGTTTATATATATATATATATATCTGGACTTGTTAATATACAGAAAAAGAATGTGTGTGTACTTTGTACGCACGTTAGAAGTTATCATCATCATCATCATCCAGCCTTCTGCATCCAAAGTTGAACATAGGCCTCCCCTAATTTCTTCCAGTTTTGTCGATCTTGGGCTTTCTGCAACCAATTCCCAGCAATCCTTTTGACGTCGTCTGTCCATCGTGTAGGTGGTCTACCTCTACTCCTTAGAAGTTATACTTCTATTAAAATTGTGTAGAAAATCTGACGTTTTTAGATTTTCTACGATTTCTCAAGGGAAAATCAATTCCTGGGATGCTCCAGTTCGTCACAAAATGACAGATTAACATTATTTATCGAGAATTTACCATTTTTAATGATTTTAAAATTTGACGAAAATAAAAGACTAGAGGATGACCCATGAAAAAATTATATTAGAAATTTTTTGTCGTAAAACGACGTTTTATAGAGTTTACACGATTCCTCGCGAGAAAAGCAATTGCGGGGACGACGCTTCAGTGGGCACCTTTGAGTTCACTCCCGTCTTGAGCAGGTAGTTATTTTATTAGTCGAGTTCACTCCCGACACTATTTGAATTCACTCCCGAGCGATTTTACAATAAAGGATGATTAAACGATATTATTTTTCTGAAATTTAAACATTGTTGCCAAATTGTACTTTTATCCAAAAACGTAACTATATAGAAATAAATATATTTTAATAACCTCCAACCTAGATATTTCTACATATCCATATCTAAAATTAAACTAAATGAGACAGTTTCGAAGTGACAGAATTGTGTTTAAATCACAATCATGATAAAATACCTGAAGATGTTCTTAACAGACAAACTTTATGTAATTTAATAAAAATTAAAGCAGTTGAAAATATCTCGGCAAAACCAAGTTGTTTAATCAGAAAGGAGGTGAGAGAATCCCAATGTGACACTATTACAACTTTTACAAAATTAGGCACAACGTGTTGCTAGGTCTCAAATTGCATCTAAACCCTAAACTTCCTAAAAACATTAGTGAATTCCATACGTTATTAAATTCTGAAGAAATAAAAACTAATAGGGGGAACGGTTTCTTCTAAAAAATGACGATAATAATCATAATATAATCATGTTCTCATGTGAAAGCAATTTTTTGGATTTAAGACAAATATCGACATTTTATGTTGACGGCACTTTTGAATATTGTCTAAGATTTTTTTTACAAATATTTACTGCTTACGGTTTCAAAAACGAGCATTATATTTGTATTAAATAGTGTGTTGTTACTGCCTTCTGGTTCTAATTAATTAAAAAGACTAAACACGTCTTACTATACATTATATTTTATTCACTGGTATCCAATATCTAAACAATGACATTAATGATTCATAGCGCCTCGCCTTACTACATACTAACTTCTAATAATTATTTGTATATCTATATCCATACTGATTGCTCAGCGTGTTTTTATACCTATCTGAACCATAACAAATATAGTTCAAGTTCACTCGTAATAAACATGTGATACAAACTATAAGCTATTGTTTTTATGTATGTTCAATACGCTAAAGGTTAATAACATCATATTTAAATTATGATTTATACAGAGGGTTCATAATATACCACATCTCCGCCGTTTTTAAAAAAGAAAGTCCTAAGAAGAGAAGAAGAATATCTGACGGTATATTCCTCTTTCCCTTTTACAAAATGTTTATGGTTACCTAATACTATTTTCAAAAATTAAATTTCCTAACTATCCTAACTAACTGTAACATGGTACGTTTCAGAGTTTTTTTTTAATCCTAAAAATTGTTTATTATTATCACTAATTCACTTTCTGTTCCGTCTTGCTTTTTAGTCTTTTCTCCATTCACAAAACAGTGTACACATAAAAACAGTGACTAAACCTATCGGGATTTTTAATATAGTCTTTTAGTGCCTATAAGCATCTCATATAAGCAGGGTAATAATCTAATCTACCTACTAAAAATCTCGTATCTAACTAAAAGTCCTAAGCTAAGCTAATATTACTCGAATAAGTAAAAAAAAATGTATCCTTTACTCTATTAATAATTCCTATTTCAGTCTTCTATTTATATATGTCTTACTAACTTTAAAATAATGTACTTATAATAAAAATGTAATCTCTCTAAAAAACTTCTAATGTGTCTCTAAAAACTTCTAATAACTCTCTTGTACCTATAATAAAGATTTAATCTCTGTTGCTGAATGTCTAAAAATTTCACTTTTTGTGTCCCTTTGCTTACTATCTACTAACACTTATTGTAAGATATTGTCTATCCTTAATTCAAACACTTCCATTTTCCGCGAAAATTTAACCTGAATTCATTATATACATTTAAAAATAAGTTATTTATAATTTACATTACTTTAGAGCAAAAAAAATTTACAACTTTAATTCTTAGACATAATTCAATGATTAGCTACTTATTTGATATTATTCTTAATTTTGCTTCTTTTCTTGCAATTTTTATGTGTCTTCTTTCATTTTTCCCACATATTTTAATAAAAAAATTATCTTTTTTTCTCTTCTTCTTCTTGTCTGGTACTACAACTATATTTCTTCATTTTCTCCACATAATAACACTTCTACAGTGTACATAATTCATCTTCATATACATCTTTCATATAACAATCATATATCATTTATCTCATATATCATTTCATATAACATCATAATCATCACTTCATATACTAGCTCCGATACCTTCGTTTTACCTTAATAAAAGAGGTTTCACTCGGATGTCTTAGTTCTCCGCCAATATTAACCCGAATTTTCGCCCTGATCTGTACGCACCATTTAGGTGGTATAGTTAACTCAAAACACGAAATAGGTATTTTATGCGGTTCAAATTCTTCTAAAAATATCACAACCTCAATCCCTTGCTTTGAGGCCGTTGTTTATTCACGAATAATCATGAATAAAATAGGTACCCTTCAAAACACAGAGTGGGTCTCTAATAAGCGTTCAAGCTTCTATAAATCATTAGTACCTTCCTAATTTGACAAGAGCAGTGGGTTTCTTATTGTCTCTAGTTGCCTCATAATATTTAGCTTATAATATTGTTAGTTCTTCTTCTTATCTATATAGTTCTCCAGATTCTTTATCTCGACTCTTCAGGTCGGTTCGTTAAAAATATATCTCTTGCTTATAGCAATGTTTGTCTTAAAGCTCTTATATCAACGTATGTCATCACTAATCATTATTCATTAAAAAAATATCATTTATCACTCAAAAAAAATATTAATTCAGGTTCATCTCATACAAAATTTAACACAAAATCGATGAAAATGTATCTATAGAATCAATAAATATCAATAATAAAAACAAAATGGCTAATAAAAATTCAATAATAGTATACATATTCGATACAAATTCAATTCAAAATTCAAAAAAAGCCTATGCAAAAATTAGATAAAAATATTCAAAATCAGTTCATATCTCAAAATTCGATAGAAATTTTTGAAAAAATTCGATATTCCATAAAATATTCAAAAATAACCGTACTAAAAACCGAAATCGGATAGATTTTTCAAATAAATTCAATAAAAATTCAAAATTCAATAAAAATTCAATAATAGCATACATAATAAATTTTGATAAAAATATTCAATTCAAAAATCACTTCATATTTTAAAATTCATAGATAAAAAAAATCGATACTTTATAAATTATTCAAACATCAGCAAAGATAAATATTCAATGTTCAATAATAATATAAAAACGAGGGAAGCATTTTTAATAAAGATAGACATTCTTACTTACATTTTATCACTTTGTCTTTTCACTGGGTTTCCTGTCCATCTTCGTCCTGGTCCATCTTCGCCGTCTCCGTTTCCAATTTGTTACCGCCATCTCTGCTCCTTTCAGAAGACCTCCTCTAATCTGCAGGATCAGCCATGTATTAAATAGTGTGTTGTTACTGCCTTCTGGTTCTAATTAATTAAAAAGACTAAACACGTCTTACTATACATTATATTTTATTCTCTGGTATCCAATATCTAAACAATGACATTAGTGATTCATAGCGCCTCGCCTTACTACATACTAACTTCTAATAATTATTTTTATATCTATATCCATACTGATTGCTCAGCGTGTTTTTATACCTATCTGAACCATAACAAATATAGTTCAAGTTCACTCGTAATAAACATGTGATACAAACTATCAGCTATTGTTTTTATGTATGTTCAATACCCTAAAGGTTAATAACATCATATTTAAATTATGATTTATACAGAGGGTTCATAATATACCACATATTCCTCTCGTTTTCTTTCTTCGAAAAAATAAAAATGCAACTTCAATATGTTAAAAAGTTATAGCAATTTCATCTTTACTCTAATGTATACCTAATGTATGTATTCAATGAAACTTAGTGACCAAATATTAACAAGGACATAACAATGAATCTTTGTTTTCTTGAATTATCACAAAGTTGCATTTTTAAAAATCATCCCAATTATATTTAGATCTGCAAGAACGTCCAATAAGAAATATACCTACTTTGAAAAGAATGATTTGTCAACAGTGTCCAGATTTTAAGGTATAATAATTACTTATACTAATGACGGCTTAAAATCGCCTGGGAGTGAATTCAAACATTACCTTTTACGGAGTCAGGTAATATTCATATTTTGGGAGTGAACTCAACTCGTCCCCGCTTAAGTTCATAAAAAATGACGTATTAACGCTATCTTTAATTTTTGGTATTATTTTATGTATTAAAATTAGTTTAATATTTTAATAAAAATACAATTAAAATGTTTAAAATACACACATCCAAATTTATATGGAATCACCATGTATTTCAAAGTAATATTTATTTCTTTTGAAAAAACTTGTTATTGTTGCGAAGAATAAAGGATTTTATTGAAAATAAAGAAATATACAAATATGATAAAGACAATCAGATAGTACAGCTCGGTATGGTATAGGTTATTTGCTTGAGTTGCAAATTGAACGAAAATAGATAAACTAACTTTTGCGTCCAAAAACGAAAATATGCCTGATGTGGGGTTATAGAACTTACAACGAGGAAAGATTATTGGTCTTGTGGAGAAAGTAATGTTCTCGGAGGGACGTAGCTGTAGAACTAGGAGTAATACAGGGCGTTCTGTCCAAAACCTATGATAACTAACAGAAACTAGGAAAGCTCAAAAATAAAGCAAGGGAAAGTCGCCAAAAGTAATAACGGCTCTCCAACGATCGTTTAGTTGTCCAATCAGCTGGAAGACACCCAACAATTTCTCACCTGCAGCTCCAAAGGCAGCTTTTGGAAGCTACAGGTGTAACTCTTTCAATTGAAACGATAAGAAGAAGAGTTCGTACCAATAAGTATACAGCAGGAGACAGTTATGGGTTCCCGAGTTATCCAGGCAGCACAAGATTGATCGCCTAAATTGGTGTCTTCACCACCAAAACTGGAACATTGGGAATTGACAAAATGTGCTATTTTCAAAAAAGTCAGTATTTGTGTAAAACCAGATGACCCATGAAATTGTGTACTTAGAGGTCGAGGAAAACAAGCAAGAACGAAAACTGTCAGATCTGTTCACAAATATAAAAGGGGAAGTGTAATGTTCTGGAAAGGAATTGTGATCCGTAAAAAAACTCCTTTAATTTTCATCCAATCAACTTTAACTGCTCACAGGTATGTTGATAACCTGTAGTCAGCCTCTGAAGAGGTACAACAGGAGAAAATTAAATTTTATTGCATGATAATGGACCTCTACATACCATTAGAGTGACTACAGATCAGGGCTATGATCTAATTACGGGTGAGCTATTGAAAAATCTTCCCCGAAGAGCTGTCGTAAAATTAACAAACCTCTTTAACAGTGCATTCAGATTAAAATATGTACCAATGATATAGAAGATGGCAGAAGTCATTATGATTCCTAAACCAGGAAAACCAGCACATGAGGTTTCGTCATACAGACCGATATCTCTGCTTCCTGTAATATCGAAGCTGTTTGAGAAACTGACCAGGTGACCAGGTGACCAGGTGCACAGAATCACAAATATTATCGAAATATCCCCAGAAGAAAAGAAAGTCTTTCAACTGTATTCCTTGATGCTGCACAGGCTTTTGATAAAGTCTGGCATGAAGGTTTAACATACAAACTAAAATGTTTTTTACCTATACAGTACTCAAAACTTTTACAATCATACACAAAAGAACGACATTTTAGAATTAAGCAAGAAGACTGTTTTTCAGACTTAAAAGAAATTAGAGCAGGTATTCCACAAGGCAGTGTGTTGGGTCCGGTCCTATACCTACTATACACGTGTGATATACCTGTACTGGAAGACAACACAGTTGCCACCTTTGCTGATGATACAGCTATTCAAGCAGTAGGGACGACAAGTGAAGAGGCGACCAACAAGGTCCAAATAGCAGTTAACCAAATCCATAAATGGACACAAAAATGGAAAATCAGGCTGAATGGAGCTAAATCTGTCCATGTTAATTTCACCAACAAAAAAATAGAATATATTCAGTTATAATCAGCAATATCCAAGTACCATACGCAGATACTGCTAAGTATTTGGGTATAACATTAGATGCAAAACTACGCTGGAAGGAGCACGTTAAGAAAAAAAGGGAAGAACTAAATATAAGATATAAAAAAATGTATTGGCTAATTGGAAGAAACTCCACATTGTCGATGCGTAATAAGTTACTAATCTAAAAACAAATATTGAGACCTGTATGGACTTATGGATGCCCACTATGGGGGTGTACTAGACCAAGTAATATAACAGTAATACAAAGATTCCACAAAAAAATACTAAGAAATATTGTAGATGCTCCTTGGTATGTTACAAACAGTGATCTCCATAAGGACCTAGGAATGGAAACTGTGGATACAATCATCAAGAAGATGGCAGGAAGTCACGAGCAACGACTTCATATGCACGAGAATATTGAGGCGATCCAGCTCCTCGATACCACTGGGCAAGTTAGAAGACTGAAGAGGACAAAGCCTTATGAACTAGTTTAAGTGATAGGTGATAGTGAAAAGCAGAGCATAGCGCTTGTGCGCGTTAGTGTATATGCTAGAATAGTGCACTATCTTGTTAGGTTAGATAAGAGACGCTATGGGGTAAGCTCTTAATTTTAAGGAACAGTAATAATTTAGGTTAGATTAAAATTGCTCATCGGTCAAATATGACCAGATTGTAATTATAATAATCATCATCGTAGTGATGATTATGGAAAAAAAAATCCAATCAACTTTAACTGCTCACAGGTATGTTGATAACCTGTAGTCAGGTTCTGGAGAGGTACAACAGGAGAAAATTTAATTTTATTGCATGATAATGGACCTCTACATACCATTAGAGTGACTACAGACATCATTGAAGCAGAAGGTATCCCTTGTTTGGAGTGGCCTGCTTGCTCTCCCGAGCTTAATCCTATAGAGTATTTGTGGGATATGCTTAAAAGAAAATTAGAGCTCGCCGGGATAATCCACAAAACACCGAACGGCTAGTACAAGCTGCTCTTAAAGAATGGAGCAACCTACCACAACAAAATGTTGATAATTTGATTAGGAGCGTGCCCACGCAAACTGAAGCTTGCATAACGACTAGAGGTGATAACACTGACTACCACAAAATACAAAAAAAAATAAAAACAATTTAAACATTATTCGTTTTACATTGAAATTTTGTATGCTATTGACTTTAAAACAACTACTTTCAATTTGTTTGTTAAATACTTTATTGTTTTATTTAATTGTTATGTATTTATTATTAAATTGCTTTAAAATAAATATCGTTTGACTTCGTGTGTTTGTTTTTTTAAATTCGCACGAAATAGTAAGAAATATCAGATGATTCCATATAAGTGTGGGTGTGTGTATATTTGTTTCGTTGAAATAATAAAAATAGAAGTATAACTTCTTACGTGCGTACAAAGTACACACTCTTTTTTTTTCTTTGAATTCTCCATATTTCTATCCTCGGGCTAGTCCTGGCCTCCAGTTAAAGAATCTCCTCAAGATAAAATTTGCCGTGTTGGTGTTGTTTGTCTGGGCATTTGGCCGCCGATGTTTTGGAAGCTTTCGACAATTTTATATCTGTCGTTTGTGTCGCGCTTTAGTTTACCACCTTCATTTCCTTATATCGCCGATAAAAACAATTTATCTCTCTTAACTCATTTACATTCGGTCACATCATCAGCTAACTATACTCGTGATGACCTGATTTTTTCCCACATTACACCTAACGGACAAATTAAAGAGGCTAATGTTAACTAGGATAGAGATAGACAGATTAGAATAAAGACGTATAAGGAAAATAAATACACTACTCCAAGAAATTAACGCACCACCTTAAAAATGGATCATTTTTGATGTCTCGAATTTCCTAAAACTGTTATCCGAATTAAGTGATTTTTGAAGTTATACTTCTTTAAGATCGAGAGTGAAATTTTATAATGACGGGCGCATGCGCACACAGAGAGTATGTAGTTCGTTGCTAATTTTTCAAGATATGTATGTATCAGCGCTGTCAGCGCAAATAAGTCATTAAAAGGATATATTAATGTTTTTAGTAAATGTATTATTTATTATAATTTTTGTGGCTTTCGATGTGTCTTCCTCGAGAATATGATATTTTATAATAATAGTGTATTTAAAGTATTTTTGTATACTTCACTTGGTCTATTAAATTTGTCAGTATGTATGAGAAATCTTGTAACTTGTCAAAGCAAAGGGAATATAGCTCAGTGGTAGAGCGTGTGATTGGAGATCGAGAGGTTCCGGGTTCAAATCCCGGATGATTCATATTCTTTTTTTTTATTTTTGGTATCGTTTTAATAAAAAAATTTTAAAAGTGGTAGGTAAGAAAGTTAGTTTAATATTTAAATAAAATACAAATAACCTGTTAAGTATATTAATTTCGTTTAAATCATAATAATAGAAGTATAACTTCTTACGTGCATACAAAGTACACACACACATTCTTTTTTTTTTACTATGTTATAGCCTTATTCTTTAACAATTTCGCTGTAATAATAGTGTTGCTATACTAAATTTACAATCAAGATGCCGTACAAGTAAACAAACCAAGACACGTTAAATGCTACTAGGAGCATTCCCAAATCATAATTTACAATGTATTATACATTGTAAATTCCAACTCATGATTTCCAGAGATAATACATTGTAAATTATGATTCGGGAGTGCTCCTAGTAGCATCTAACGTGTATTGGTTTGTGAATTTCTACTACATCTTGATTGTTAAATTAGTATAGACAAGTAAATTGTCACCACACGCTGTGGAATATTGTAGCATTCATAAAATACTGAAATTAAATCCCAACTATAGCCTCAGGTTTTCTTAACATTTTGTTTTTGATTCATTCGCTTATGTTGGACAATAAAACAGTTAGGCACTTTAACAACTAACCATGTTCTTTATCAATATAGGGTATTTCTAAGTAAGTGCGACAAAGTTTGGGGGATAATTCTGCATGAAAAAATAATGACAGTTTGCCATATAAACATATGTCCGCAAATGCTTCGTTTCCGAGATAAGGAATGTTGAAATTTTTCTTACAAATTGACGATTTATTTATTACTCTAAAACCGGTTGAGACATACACATGAAATTTGGTAGGTTTTAAAAAGTAGGTATTGCGCATTTTGTGACATACAATTAAGAATTTTATATTCTCCATTGGCGCGCATACGGGTCATATTACCCGTATGCATCCCAACAGTGAATATAAAATTCGTAATTGTAAGTAAAAAAATGCGCAATAACTACTTCTTAAAACTCACTAAATTTAATTTTTATATCTCAACTGGTTTTAGAGTAATAAATAAATCGTTAGTTTGTACGAAAAATTTCAACACCCCTTATCTCAGAAACGAAGCATTTGCGGAGATACGTTTATAAAGCAAACTGTCATTTCTTTTTCACACAGAATTACCCCTTAAAGTTTGTCGCACACTCTGTATTGACGAAAAACATGGCTAGTTGTTAAAATACCTAACTTTTTCATTACCCAATTTAAGCGATTGAATCAAAAAACAGAGAAAAGCTGATGCTATAGTTGGGTTTTAATTAAAGTATTTTATAAATGCTATAATATTCCACCTTAGAGGGTGTGGTGAACTTTGAAAAAAAAACACAGTTTGATTGGTACACCCGGTATACAATGACAACTTACCTGTCTAGCAACAATATTATTACAGAGGTATTGTTAAAGAGTAAGGCTATAACATATTAAAAATCACTTAAATCGGACAACAGGTTTAGGAAATTCGAGACATCAAAATGACCCATTTTTAAGGTGCGTTAATTTTTTAGAGAAGTGTATATTATATTTATAGCTTCTTTATAAAATCCTTCGTCACTGGTTTATGATATGAATCAGAGGATTATCAGTTGTATCATAAAAACTGTTCTATCGATAATTTTCAAGCGCAGTCAAAACAGACTTTACTTTAATTAGAACTAAGACAAAAAATGTGGTCCAAGCAAGGTGGTACACTTATTGATGCATATTTGGCATTGACCATATCCTTGAAACTTTTTCTCCTTTGGATCGGTTACATGTATGGTAATGAATTATTTTAGTGACCACCTTAAATTCCCTACTTTAATCCATCCGATTTTTATCTGTGAAGTTACATTTTTTTTAATGTTGTAATATTTACAATCTGTCCTCAACTAAGAACAATAGGTAAATTATTTGACAAAAATTGAAAATATTTTTCAATTTTTGATTGAAGTGAAGTTACATGAGTGCACAATTTATTATATAGTGATAAAGGTCTATTTGTTTTCACCTTCGATAATTTGGGTAATTATCGGAGGTGAATCATGTTGATGCGACAATCTATTATGGATAAGAGGTAAACATTTTATGCTGGGGCCACAGTAACGTTAACGTCTAACGTCCATTATTGTATTAATTAACACACCAAAAATGATGGAATAAACTGCGCGTTAAAGTGACTGGCCACCAGTGGCGGCTCATGATTTTTACCATAGGGGAGGCTATACCTAACTGTAAAATATTTAGACAAATTTGCACTAGCAAAAGAAATCCGCCAAAAAGTCTAATTTAAGGCCCCATTTTTTGACCATTTTTTATTTACATTTTATAATATCATCATAGTTCATAATTTCATAATATCATATCATTTTAAAAATAGTTAGTCAAATTACCAAAAGTGTATTACCAAAGTTTGTGTCGTTTATTTGTTAACAATTTTATCTCTATAAGTAGATAAATGCATATCAAAATAAATACAGATTTGAACTTTTGCAGTCCATACAGGTTGAAGGTTCACATTTTTTAAGATACTGAACTGATTTTTTTTAATTCTAAAATCGGCCTACTGCGAATCTAAAAACACGATAAATTACCAATATTTTGCTTTGCCTTACAGATATAAAAAAAAAGTTATTTGAGCAAGTTGTTCCAAATATTATTCTAACCGCACAATACAAAATTTCATCACAAAATTCTCACTTTTAGTTTTTTCATTATTTGTAGTCAGGATCCTAAAATTGCAGAGGAGGCTGCTGGCCGATCAGCCCTTGCCCAATCTCCGGGTAGCATGTGCGTTAAACTATAATGCAGCTCTAAGGAGACCGGGTCTCCGGAAACGCTACTGGCTGCGTGGAGCATTAGCAAGTGAGATTTTCCGGCCAGCCGCTCCAGTTTTAAGATCCTGACTACAATAAATAATGAAAAAACTAAAAGTGCGAATTCTGTGATGAAATTTGATATGTGGGGTTAGAACATTATTTGGAACAACTTGTTCAAATAAGTTTTTCCGATATCTCTAACGCGAAGCAAACTAGCACAGTAAACAAGACAGTGTAGCATGTGTAAAAAAATTATGGGGAGGCTAAGCCTCCCTTGCCTCCTCTGACCAGCCGCCACTGCTGGCCACACATATTTTAGCGCGTAGTCAGCAGAAAACGCGTTTTTTAATCGAATAATTTCAAGATGGAAGTCGAAGCTGCTACGCTGTTATATTTTATGAGTGTTAATTATTATTTTATGAATTCGTATTATATTCGTATATAGGTTTAAGAAAACTATGCATGCCATCAAATGCAAACCAGCTTGTTTTATATACCTCATTCGTTCTTGTGTCAGATTTTAACGATTTTTTATATTTATTTAAATGGGTCCTATAGTATCCCATAAGTGTGTCTTTTTTCTTTTTCAAATCTTCTACCGTCGCTGGAAAAGATATTGATTGCACAATTCGACGCCAAGCGTCACCATGAACACCACGATTTTTATGTGATTTTTGTCGGTGATACCAAAAACAAGGTTCTGTTTCAAACACTGTTAAAAATTCAATTATTTTCTCATTACTCCACTCCATTTTCGTAGAATAGTATGTACCTATTTCACAAAACAAATTACTCTGCTGCGCTAAAAGCTAGAACTTGTTAAAACAGTGCAAGTGTAGCCACAACAACGCTATAAGTAACGGAGTAACTCCTTTGTAGTGTCGAAAGAAACCGACACCCGATCTATCGCCTAACGTTTAACGGCATTAATAATGGCATTAACAAATTAGCGCGCTAAGTCAAGGCTACACCTAACGCGTTAGTTAAATAACGCGGTTATTAACGGCATTGGATCGTACTGTGGCCCCAGCATTAGAAAGATATAGTAAATTCAGATATGTAAAGGTACGTATCCATACGTGGGTGCTCCGTACTCGGTGTAGCTGCTCAAATGGATCCCCGTTCCCCTACTATGGTAAACCGCAAACCGATTGGATCGCCTAGGTTGAGCGCCGAGCGGGAGCACCAACGTATCCACTATGTAGAGCTGCTACACGGATCACGGAGCACCAACGTATGGATACGTATCTTAAGCCTAAGGGTACATTTTAAAATTATTTCGGGGTACACAGGGTAGCTTACAAAAAGTTTCGCGTATCAAACTTAGGATATTCTTACAAAGAAAACTCCATTTTAATTCATTTTTAGATTAAATGTTAAAAATTACATGAATGTTATTACATAATATTATAGTCTAGGCACCAAATAGAGATCCCCGTGTCCTTTTTAATTCTGATGGACAAACTCAACGATTTCTCATGGATTTTTGGCTGCTGATTACAAATTTCGAGGGTGGATTTCGATCCGAGTAGTCAAAAAATTGTTATAAACAATTTAATTGTTCATAAGGCTCTGGCTCATAAACTAAAAGACTCATAAAAGGCTCACAAAAGGCTCATAAACTAAAACTGTTTCAAATAAAATTTGTTCCTTAATAAAAAACGAAGAAAAACACGTTAACTAAACTTAAATCCAACAATAAGAACTCAAAATATTGTAAAATTAGTGCACAATACAAATTGAAAATTGCAAAATAAATATTTTTAGAAACTTTATCGATCGTTGCTCGGCTTCTACGCATGCAACTGAGCCTTAGGAGAACTAATTTTAAAGCATAATTAGTAGGTTTCCAAACAAAGTCTGCTAGATTACTTTATCCTTATCTGTTTTAAAGTTATACCCGTTTGAAGTTATAATTTTCTTAAAAAAAATTGTACATTAATTTGTTTATAAGGGTTTCAAGCAAATTTGAATTATAAACACTTATTCTTTAATTAAAATAATGATAGAAGAACTCAAAAGGAACGTTTTGAGCTTACGATGTGTTCACAGTTTATTTTTGGCCAAGATATCGATATTTTGGCTACGAATTTCGTCACTTACTTGACTGTGAGCCGATCTTGCGCCTCATAGGGCACCATTGAAATATCAATATTTTGCCAAAAATAAACTTACCAATATTTTCATAAGCTCGAATTGTTTCTTTGAGTTCTTCTATCCTTATTGTTAATAAAAGTAAGTATAAATGTTTAAAGCTTACATTTACTTGAAACTCTTATAAAAAATTAATGTACAATTTCTTTAAGGAAATTATAATTTCAGACGGGTATAACTTTAAAAGAAATGAAGATAAAATAATTTAATAAACTTTGTTTGGAGGCCTATTAATTAAGATTTAAAATGAGACCTTCTAAGGCTCACTTGTATGCGTAGAAGCCGAGTTACGATCGATAAAGCTTCGAAAAATACTTATTTTGCAATTTGCATTGTGCACTAATTTTACAATATCGTGAGTTCTAATTGTTGCATTTAAGTTTAGTAAATTTTTTTTTCTTCGTTGTTTATTAAGGAACAAATTTTATTTGAAACATATTTTTATATCTTTTAATTTATGAGCCAGAGCCTTATAAACAATTAAATTGTTTATAACAATTTTTTGACCACTCGGATCGAAATCCATCCTCGAAATTCGTAATCAGCAGCCAAAAATCGATAAGAAACCGTTGAGTTTGTCCATCAGAATTGAAAATGACACGGTGACCCCCTGGCGCCTAGACTAATATGTATCCTATCTTCTTCCTCTTTTTTAATGCAGCGATTTAGGCATTTCGAGCGGCATCCTATACTTCTTCCTTTCCACCGTAAGAAGAAAAAGGAAGTTAATGGCTTGCCCTTAGTCTGCTCTTCTAAGCGTTTCTTATACAACCATTTTATTCTCTGATCTTCTAGAGACATTGTATTTAGTATTTTACTGTATTTTGGTGGTTTTTTTAATTATTAGTGGTATTTTAAATAAAAAATTGCTCAGTTCTGGTATGTAATTTGAGCCTATATACAGGGTGAGGGATTAGAAGTACAAGAAAGTCCAATTACGAGAAATCTGATCAAGCAAATAATCTGTCGTAAGGGATACAAAAAGAATTTCTTTAGGTAAAAGTTGGGTATAGATAGGACCATGATTAAAAAATATTTTCGAATATGCACAAACTGTGAAATAAATTTTTCTTGTTTTTAATGGAAAACCCTGTATATTTTTTATATTGTTGGATTCTCCTCTATGTTATTTTTCTTAAATTATAAGATTTTGTAATGTTAAACGAGGTAACTTTGAAGATAATTACGTTTTTGGCGGTATGAATGGTTGGTCGAAACTCAGAATGAGTATTTTCTGAGTTTTCTTTAATGGAACACCCTGTATTTTAGTATTGTAATAAAATGCTATTTTATGATGGTCTGTAAGTATTTCCTATACCTAGTTGCTTTATTTTATGAGTTATTCGTGATTATTTAAGTGAAACATTAATTGCAACAACAATTACATGAAATTTTATTAGGTTTGCAGTGAAAATATGGTTCTACATTAAATCTACATTTATTAATATTGGATGAGATATCAAAATACCTACGTAGTTAAGATTGGTATTTAAAATTCTACTTATTTGACTATAATTTTTACACTAAACTTACTTAAAAATTTTACATTATGTTATCTTTATAGCTACAGTTACTTTGTTACTATTACCAATATGAATTTTTCTAATGATGAACTGATTAATATGGTTTTTGTGCTAGAAGAGTACATATAACTAAAATATGCTACTAGCAATAAGAAATTATTTTCAGCAATTCCTTAAGAGACGACAACCAGGAAGAGAATATTTTCAAATTTTACTAAAACGGTTGTAACGAACTGGACACGTAGATTATCTGAACTGAACGGTTTCAATAAACTGGACACGTAGGTAGAAATCTGATCAAACAAACACTATTGTCAGTGAAGAAAATGAATTGCTAATGATAAATTGTTATCAGTAGTAGCATATGTTTGTTACATTTTCAGCACAAAAACCGTTCATAACAGTTAATAA
The DNA here is from genome assembly GCF_917563875.1 of Diabrotica virgifera virgifera. Classification (NCBI taxonomy): domain Eukaryota; kingdom Metazoa; phylum Arthropoda; class Insecta; order Coleoptera; family Chrysomelidae; genus Diabrotica; species Diabrotica virgifera. The sequence goes on along the minus strand of NC_065452.1, from coordinate 39,145,913 downwards.
TAGTAACAAAGTTAGGTTACAAATAGTAAACTGGAACTATAAAAAAATAAAATGTCAAATTTTGAGCAAGATTAGTATCAAAGTCATAGCCAACTACTAGGTAGAATATTGTGTATTTTAATTAATATCTTATAAACCAACAATCTTACCGACCTATTTAGGTGTCTTGATATTTCATCCAATATTAATAAATTAGAGATAAAGGAAAAATAATTTTTTTTGAATATTTTCACAGCCAACCTAATAAAATTTAATGATTGTTGTTGCAATTAAGGTTTGGCTTAAAGAATAACGAATAACTCACAAATTAAAGCAACTAGATAGTTTGGAATGATTAAGAAATAAAAAAGTATCATAAAATAGCATTTCATTGCAATACTAAATAGACCAGGGCGCATCTGTAAAAATATTAGTACATTTGGACGTTGAGAGGTGACTCAAATTTTTTTACAGAAATTGCTTGAAAATAACTCAAATAATAATATTTGAGTTATCCTCCCTCTCAAAAAGATCCGAAACATTGTTTAAATAATCAAAATGTCAAAAAATGAAGGGAAAATTCGATTTTTTTCTTCGTTTTTTGATTATAACTTTAAAAGTATTCATTTCCGAGAAAAGTTTTACTAACATAAAAGTTGCGTAATTAAATTTTCTACAATATAGAATTGGTTAAAAATTTAAAAAATAGTCACCCTTGTTGCAAAATAGCAATAATTGCGAAAAAACCATACAAAAACAAGTATTCGCATTTTACGTTTTTAAACCATTTATTGTACACTTAGGACCTTCATTTTTCACCCAAAAAAACTCTATGATACAGTAAAACAATACTGTAAATTTCATTAAGATCGGTTCAATAGATTTTGCAAAATAAATTTTGCAATCCAGCTTTCGCAAAAAAATTCATTTTTTTCAAAATGTTACAGGACTGAAAATAAAGCAGATAGCAAGTTGAAATTTGTTTTGCATATAGAAGTGTACTGTACCTTTCATTTGCAATTTGCAAAATTAAAATCGATTAACTACCAAGGCGTCAGAAATTTTTTTAATAAACATTAATTATTGGTGCTACGCGCAGGACAGCAGATAGTTTGCTCTGACTGGGCATTCCAATGACCTTTGATAATGATTGATACATTTTTAACTTTAATTACATTTCGATATAAGTAAATAAATTTGTTTATTTGTTTATTTATTAAAATAAAAACACATACTCTCTCCTTTGAAATAACACTTTTTTTAGCAAAAACTTTCTTTGTTCATATATTTTAACTTAAAGAATAAAATTTAAACATATGCAGTTGTTTAAACAATATTTCACAAACAATAATAAATTTAGTTTGATTTTTATGGAATGAAAATATTAAAATACAACAAAATATAGAGTAAGAAAATATTATATTAGATAAAAATTGGAAGAAATTTTGGTAGAAATCAACTTGTGTGAATCGAACACCGCTGTCCTGCGCGTAGCACCAAAAATTAATGTTTATTTAAAAAATTTCCTGACGCCGCAAATGAAAGGTACAGTACACTTCTATAAGCAAAAAAAATTCAACTTGCTATCTGCTTTATTTTCAGTCCTGCAACATTTTAAAAAAATGAATTTTTTTGCGAAAGCTGGATTGTAAAATTTATTTTGCAAAATCTATTAAACTGATCTTAATAAAATTTACAGTGTTAATTTACTATACCATAAAGCTTCTCTGGGTAAAATATGAAGGTCCTAAGTTTAGCAGAAATGGTTGAAAAACGTAAAATGCTAGTACTTGTTTTTGTATAGTTTTTTTGCAATTATTGCTATTTTGCAACAAGGGTGACTATTTTTTAAATTTTTAACCAATTCTATATTGTAGTAAATTTAAATTACGCAACTTTTATGTCAATACAACTTTTCTCATAAATGAACAGTTTTAAAGTTATAATCAAAAAACCAATAAAAAAATCGAATTTTTCCTTCATATTTTGACATTTTGATTATTTAAACAATGTTCCGGACAATTTTGAGTGGGAGGATAACTCAAATATTATTATTTGAGTTATTTTCAAGCAATTTCTGCAAAAAAATTTGAGTCACCTCTCAACGTCCATCTCAAAACAAATCCACCCTGGACTAAAAATACAATGTGTTCTCATTCGGAGTTTCGACCAAGCTTGTATACCAAAATTAAACATTTCGCTAAATTAACAATTTTTAATAATTGTTAATACAATGGTAAATAAAATCATTTGAACATAAATAGATTTTTTTATATCTGTCAAATCACAATTTTTCAGTGTGTGAACGTCGCTACGAAATTAATAAAAAAAAAATTAATTATCTTTTAAGCTACCTCATATAACATTGCAAAACCTTATATTTTAAGAAGAAAACATCAAGGAGGACCCAAAAAATGTAAAAATATACAGGGTGTTCCATTAAAAATAGATAAGTTTGTTTCGCCCTGTTAATACGGGTGCTCCTGTATATTTGAAAATATTTTAAAATTATGGTCCTATCTATGCCCCAACTTTTACCTAAATACTTTTGTTGTGTCTCTTACGACGAGAGAGCAATTGGACTAATACCGTACCCTGTATGTCGATTTTAACATATTTACTCCGAGAATTTATTGTAGTATAGTTCGTCCACTCTAACTTTTCCCATGCGTCACGATTCATTTTCAAACAAATTAAGTCAAAACAAAGTGAAACGAACGTCGATGTGTACGAACATTTTGTATACTGTATACTATATACTACACACACACACACACACACACACACACACACACACACACACACACACACACACACACACACACACACACACACACACACACACACACACACACACACACACACACACACACACACACACACACACACACACACACACACACACACACACACACACACACACACACACACACACACACACACACACACACACACACACACACACACACACACACACACACACACACACACACACACACACACACACACACACACACACACACACACACACACACACACACACACACACACACACACACACACACACACACACACACACACACACACACACACACACACACACACACACACACACACACACACACACACACACACACACACACACACACACACACACACACACACACACACACACACACACACACACACACACACACACACACACACACACACACACACACACACACACACACACACACACACACACACACACACACACACACACACACACACACACACACACACACACACACACACACACACACACACACACACACACACACACACACACACACACACACACACACACACACACACACACACACACACACACACACACACACACACACACACACACACACACACACACACACACACACACACACACACACACACACACACACACACACACACACACACACACACACACACACACACACACACACACACACACACACACACACACACACACACACACACACACACACACACACACACACACACACACACACACACACACACACACACACACACACACACACACACACACACACACACACACACACACACACACACACACACACACACACACACACACACACACACACACACACACACACACACACACACACACACACACACACACACACACACACACACACACACACACACACACACACACACACACACACACACACACACACACACACACACACACACACACACACACACACACACACACACACACACACACACACACACACACACACACACACACACACACACACACACACACACACACACACACACACACACACACACACACACACACACACACACACACACACACACACACACACACACACACACACACACACACACACACACACACACACACACACACACACACACACACACACACACACACACACACACACACACACACACACACACACACACACACACACACACACACACACACACACACACACACACACACACACACACACACACACACACACACACACACACACACACACACACACACACACACACACACACACACACACACACACACACACACACACACACACACACACACACACACACACACACACACACACACACACACACACACACACACACACACACACACACACACACACACACACACACACACACACACACACACACACACACACACACACACACACACACACACACACACACACACACACACACACACACACACACACACACACACACACACACACACACACACACACACACACACACACACACACACACACACACACACACACACACACACACACACACACACACACACACACACACACACACACACACACACACACACACACACACACACACACACACACACACACACACACACACACACACACACACATCGGCGTACGTTTCACTTTATGTTTTGACTTAATTTGTTTGAAAATGAATCGTGACGCATGGGAAAAGTTATAGCGGACGAACAATATCTCTTAATTTTTTATTATCTAGTATGTCGATGACAGTTGTTCATGCATATTCTACTATAATAATTACACTTGTATAAAAAAGAACTTTTTATAATAAAACATTTTCATTATTTATATGACCCAATATAAAATTATAAACTATTTTGTTGTTTCAATTTCAATGTCATAATAGTATATTATGCAACGAGGATTTAATGATGGTCATTATAAAGCGCGTATGAGGGATATGAAACAAGCCGCCTAGCGGCGAGGTTCGTATAGAGGATGAGCTTCGTATAGAGGACGAGCTTCCTAATGATAAATTTAATGCAAGTTGTATACACGGTTTTTTCTATGATCATTCACAACTAAAAATATATTCAAATTTATTATTTTGTAACGCAAATAAATTAAGTAATTTGTCAGTTTGTTCACATATTGAGAACTGTCAAAAGCGTATGTATTTGACTCGCCATTGGTCACTGCGCGTGTGCCACCTTTATCGCGAATGCCATATCATTGCCGTTAATGAAAAATGTCATATTTTAAAAATACTGCACTTTTCAGGACACAAAAAGAACTAAATAATATTTACTGTGTGAGTAGTGTTTTTCTTCAAACTAGGGCTTATACATATGTATCGTCTTTTGTTTTTAAGTATATCTAGTAAATTAAAGAAAAACACTACTTACACAGTAAATATTATTTAGTTTTCTGTCTCCTGAAAAGTGCAGTATTTAACATATGACATTTTGCATTGACGGCAACCAACGATATCGCGATTCTATTGGTTAAAAATCTGTATCGTAATGAAAATCTGTATCCTAATGTAGTTCATTATGATACAGGTAGGAAGTGATTCTTATTGGGGTTTCCTATACCTATCTCCCTTCATTTGTTAAATATTTAAAGATTTCGTAATTTGCAAGCTTTAAAAATTAGAATGAAGTAAATATGTCGTGGTTACATATTATGTACAACACATCACCAACACCGGCAATATACTTAGACATGATACTGTCATTAATAAAATTTTCATTGTTATCATGTAATCACACATGGTGTTGTATTATTTTAGTTGATTTTGGCCTACATGTGACATTGAATAATATGTTTATATTAAACTGCATACCCTATATTAGATGCCGTATTATGGAAGATATTTAAGTTATATTTCATTCCGTATAAATATTTTCCATATCTTAAACCAACGGTTATTAAGTAAATTTAAGAACACCACTTTTTGTTTGAATCTTTGAATTGCAATTACAAACAACTAAATGCAATGGCTACTATGACGAAAACGAGCCTATTGTACAAAAATATGTAAAAATGGGCATTTACAGAATAACATGGGAATTTACATTTACAGAATAACATGTGTATTGAGAATGTTTACATGGAATTGAAGAGATTTTAAATATCTTCCATTATAAAGAATAGAATATCGAGTATGTTATTTAAGATAATAACACTGTGTGATTAAATGATAAAAATATGAATTTTATTAACGAAAGTATCTTGACTAAGATATTTAAGTATATTGCCGGTGTTGGTGATGTGTTGTACATAACCACGACATAGGTACTTAATTCTAATTTTTAAAGCTTACAAATTAGGAAATCTTTAAATATTTAAATGATGAAGGGAGATAGGTATAGAAAACCCTAATAAGATTTAAAGCAAAGTAAATTTTCTACGAGATAGATTAGTAAGATACAGGGTGTTCCATTTAAAAAAAGTAAGTTATTACAGCTTGAATTTGTTAATAGAACAATCTAATATTTTGACCACCCTGTAAAAGATAGGTATAGGAAACATTAATATAAATTGAAAGCTAAGTAAATTTTCTACGCGATAGACTAGTAAGATACAGGGTATTCTATTTCAAATAAGTAAGTTATTACAGCTTGAATTTGCTAATAGAACAATATAATATTTTGACCACCCTGTAAGAAATTTTGTTGCAGTAAGCATCTGCTTAAGTATGCTAAATAGTCTATTATTAATATCCAAGAAAGAATTTGTTACTGAGTCTTAGATTCGTAGATATTTGTTTTTTTCTAAAACCTTGCATTTTCATAAAAATCGAAATAAATTAAAACACCCTGGATTTAGGTATAGGGAACCCTTATGAAAGTATAGCTTATTTTTTAAGGTCAATTCAGTAATGTCATCAGATATAGGGCATTCTATAAGAAAAAATATAACTTTGATATACCACTCTTTTTTGAAGCACCCTGTATAATTCACATTATTTTTAGATTCTAGTATTAAAGGCCCTGTATATTTCTGTGAAGAAATTTTTTTAAAATATCAAGTGGTTTTCCGTACAGAGACCGAGGCGAATAAGATGAACCACCCTGTATAAAAACGGTTTAAAAATCTGCAGATTTGCACATTTTTAGTTCCAAAACAATATTTTAAAATAATTTGTATTAAATATTACGGGTAAAACCACCTAAAACCAACCTGTAATTGTCTTGTTTCATTTTTATACTGTAAGAATGTGGCAGAAGAAAGTCAAGAAACAATTAAAGAGGGGATGATCTCAGCGGGCACCATTTAAAACTCTTTTATCATACGTTATAGTAGTAATTCACGTTTCCGTCTCGGTTATGAATAATAAATACTGATATAGGGCCGTAATCTTTGCCGGGCCCAAGCGCTTTTAGCGAGAAATACATATTCTCCAAGCAAGTAAGCGACCCGGGGAGCTACTTATCAGCTTGCTGCTAAATTAAAGATAAAAAATATACTGTCACGTCCGTTATAACTTGAGCTAATTCAATTTGCATCTTATCCTTGAATAGACCAGAGAAACATCACACAAAATTGTGTTTTGCACCCCTTAAACTGAAATTATTTTGCGTTTTGAAGTACATAATTGGAAAAACCATCACAACGCTTGTGGAAAAAATTACAATACAGATTGCACAATACAGTAAGGTCTCGTTTTATGCGGTGGATACGTTCTACAGAAAAGCGCATATAAAAAATCGCATAAAAAAGACTTTTCCACCTACCTCTACCAAAAGTATACTTTTCCGGACCTGATTTTAGGGAGGAAAGTTGTGCTTTTCCTTCCTAGGTAGGAAAAGTAAAAGTGACGTCATTCATGAAATATAACTTATTGACGCACTGTACAATATCTATTTTCTATTACGTAAGTATCTATGCATTTTAACGTTTATTTATAAAACACCCTGTATTTTGCAGAATGGTAAAAAACAGTAAATTGTTATTTTGATTTAACAATGTTTACATTAATAATTTGACTTATATTTGACAGTTGACAGTTATATTGTACCTACTTGTTAGTTTTAGTTTTAATAAATTTTGTTGGTTAGTTACATAAATAAATTAAGTAAAATGAAAAATTACTTGTTATTAATTTGAGGAAGTGGAAAAACCATATGTATAACATAGGGGTAAAGTGCCTTTTCCTCCCTTGAATGATTACTGCCCTCCGCTACGCGTCGAGCAGTAAACTTCATTTTTGGGAGGAAAAGTAGCACTTTCCTCCCTTGTTATACAAATAGCTATTACTTGCATTGAAAAAGTAGGGATACGCACCGTAGTTTTCTAAAATCACATAAAATGGTGGACGTTTCTCCACCTAAAATTGTATGTGTTTGATGTTTTTTCTCCATTAGGCCAAATAAAATCTTAAAGAATGAATTAAAAACGCATTAAAAACCTCTTCTAATGAAACATAAAACTTTATAACACTTATATTAATTTAAGGTTTCAATCAAGAAATCAAAATGTGCTGTTTATTATGCTACAACTTGAAATCAGCAACATTTAAACTCTTAAATACTTAAACTTTAAACATTTAAATTTAATTCCAAAAGATTTACAGGTTATACCTTTCAATGCGAAACTCAGATTGATGTAATAGCTACATGCTACATCATAGAACAAGGGGAATACCCGAATTGCAAACCCTCAGATTAATGACATCTGGATGGGAATAGTTATTATTAATTATACTAGTTATTAATAATAGAAATTTTTGGAAGAAATACAAACCGCATAACTTTAAAATCGCATTAAAAAAATTCGCATAAAAAGAGACGTTGCTGTATAGACATGTACCGGGTGTCCCAATAAGAATGGCTCTCGGCCATATCTCAGGAACCGTTTATAGTACAGCTTTGAGAAAAACATATTTATAACAAAAGTAGCCACGGGAAAAGCCTGGAAGTTATTTTCATAATTGTAGGTCTACCGCTAGGGGGCGTAATTGAATATCAAAAATTAAAAAATTAAAATTTTTCAAAATGTACCTAATGAAAGGGCACTAGAAATCCAATCATCGTATTCTTCATAAAATTCTACGCATATTTGATTTTACAAGTTTAAGTCTACCTTTGCAAATAAGAGGTGGGAGTGAGTGGGAACCTTCTTATGAAACAATGGCTGTAAGTCCGGTTCTGCTAAATCGAATTTTGCATACTTGGTCTTGTTGAAAGTAGCTCTTTTTCGTCAATATAAGTGTCTTATTTTCGAAATAGCCTAATAAGTAATATGCCAGCTAGTAGGCGTTATTTAATTATTTTCGGAAATCTACTTTTCTTTGGAGAATATTAAACACAAGTACGGATTTTTAATCCTGTATTACAAAATTAGACCAAATTAGCAACAGAATACTGAAAAACTTTTTTCTATCTCGAGATATCTTAAGAAATGTTTAAATTTTAAACATAACTGTTACTACCGGTAATTGAAGCTAAGTAAAAGTAGTGTGCTATGTAAAAAATAAAGAAACATTTTCCAGATATAAACGTATATAATTAATTAAAACAACAATAAGACCAACAAAACTATAAAATATAACAAAGAAATAAAAGCAACTACTTACTTAGTGACGACCTAAATGTTCAAATTGTTGCTTATCATTTTGGATGCAAGAATTTACTCTTTCAAGAGTAGATTGAACAGCAGTCTAAATTTCTGCTTTCGAAATGCTTTGGATGGCGTTTCGTATTCTCTAGATTCTAGGTCATGTTTTCTCGTGTAGTGGGCCTAGCGGCAAAAACAAGGTCTTTAATCCGTCCCCATAAATAAATGTCTAAAACAGTTAAATCTGTTGCTATTCAATCTACTCTTGAAAGAGTAAATGCTTGCATCGAAAATGATGGGCAACAATTTGAACAATTAGGCCGTCACTAAGACTAAGTAAGTAGTCGCTTTTATTTCTTTGTTATATTTTATAGTGTCGTTTGTCTTATTGTTGTTTTAATTAATTACATACGTTTACATCTGGAAAATGTTTATTTGTTTTTTCCATGACACACTACTTTTCCTTAACCTCGTTTACCGGTGATAGTAACAGTTATGTTTAAAATTTACACAATTCTTAAGATATCTCGAGATAAAAAAAGGTATCTACATGCGGTTTTTGGTATTATGTTGCTAATTTGGTCTAATTTCGTAATACAGGATTAAAAATGCATACTTGTATTTAATATTCTCCAAAGGAAACTAGATTTCCGAAAATAATTAAATAACGCCTACTAGCTGGCATATTACTTATTAGGCTATTTCGAAAATAAGACACTTACATTGGCGAAAAAGAGCTATTTTCAACATCACGACGTATGCAAAATTCGATTTAGCAGAACCGGACTTACAGTCATTTCTTCATAAGAAGGTTCCCATTCACCCCCACTTCTTATTTGCAAAGGTAGACTTAAACTTGTGAAATCAAATAAGCAAAAAATTTTATGAAGAATACGATGATTGGATTTCCAGTGCCCTTTCATTAGGTAAATTTTGCAAAACTTTGATTTTTTATTTTTTGATATTAAATTACGCCCTCTAGCGCTGGACCTACAATTATGAAAATAATTTCCAGGCTTTTTCTATTGAAAGTTGTACTATAAACGGTTCCTGAGATATGGCCGAGAGCCATTCTTATTGGGACACCCGGTACATATGTGAAATATTAGTATAATTTCCTGTTTGTGTGACCTGTATGTTTTTAGGCTTTTGGTTCAAGGTAAATTTTAGAGAGGGATTATGATGTGATGATACAGACAATATTTTAAGTTTATATTATATATAAAATCTTACCCAAATCACTGTTTCACCACTCGCGCATCGATTAATGTCACATATGCCGGTTGCACATGCGGTTGCTTCTCAACGAGGTTTAATTGTTACCGGTTTGTCTATATCGGATTAGCGTTTAATACCCAGAGATAGTTAAAACCAGAGAAAGGTTCGTATACTGAGAGATTAGAGAGATGTGTTGCCTTCGATGGCCAACACAAGAGAGAAATATTTAGCCTTCTACTTATGAGCTTGCTGATAACTTAAAGATAAAAAATATACTGTCACGTTCGTTATAGCTTGAGTTAATTCAATTTGCATCTTATCCTTGAATAGACTAGAGGAACACTACACAAAAATGTATTTGGCACCCGTTAAACTGAAATTATTTTGCATTTTCAAGTAATTGAAATACCACAACGCTTGCGGAAAAAATATACAGGTAATAGTTGGAAATAACTCTTAAAGTCTCCTTCTTTATTCCAAGTTTTAGCCATTTATTCTCAAACGTTTTGTGAAATCTCAGTTTGTTATACAGTTGGCAATTTTTGAGAAAGTTGGTTGTTTTACTAATGTCTTCTATTAGAGCTGCATTCAGATTGTGTTGAATTATCGCTCTCGATCTTGGTGTTGAGTACACTTGACAGTCTAACATTATATGTTGCACTGAAATTGGTATTTGACAGTTGCCTTTGAGTTGGGAGCAGTAGTAAAGCAGAAGTAACATGTGGTTTCATAATTTTTAGTTTGGCTCCATTCTTCTTGCCAGATTTTGTTAATGTAGGTTTTTATTAATATTTTTTATAAAATAATTCGTTGTAAACCGTAATTAAGAGACGTCTTATATTTCAGTGCGTTAGAGATCTTCAGAGGGTGTACACTGAACCAAAAAAGTACGTAAATATAATGAAAAAAACATTGCTACTTTGCAAAACTACAAAAAATATTACTAAATTAAAAAAATGTTTGATTATTTTGACAACGACATCAGATTTGGGCGTCGAAACGTTAATATAATCATTTTTTAGTTAAATATTTGTGGAAATGGCTTCAGAACAACATAAAATTTCGAATTGTAATATTTTTAGTGTGAAAATGGTACGTTCTGCGTTATAGGGTTTGTCATGTATGGTATGTTCTGCATTATAGGGTTTGTCATGTTATTGGCAGTTTCTGTTGCTGTTTGATCAGCCTCTTGATTACCCATTATCCCAACATGGGATTGTACCCAATAGTACCCATAAGGATTGTTAAGTTTTTGTCACTTGTTTGGGCATTGTATAGCATAATATCTATCATTTGTGCTAAATTGGCATGAGTAGGACTCATCTGTTTGACACCATTTAAGGTACTCAGAGACTCTGAAAGAAAATGTATATCCTCTCTGGTAGATTGGTTCAGTGCTTTGCAGCTCTCCAGTATATATGCATTGACTACTATTGCTGCTCTTAGGCCCAGTTTTTCAGTGACTGGTTAATATTTTGGTTAGCTTACCTAGTCTAAATTTTAACCAATATTTTAGCCCTCCTAGCGTTTTGCAGTGATTTAAACCAAGTTAAGAGAATCGCGGTTAGCTAACCACTTCTTTTCGTCTGTTGGCAGCAGTAACTGTAGTTGCGCATGTGAAATTCGAGAAATAATGATCAATTTGACAGAAAAATAAATAAAAAAAAACAATTTCATAACCAAATTTATAAAAATGATTAATTAAATATCAAGTTCAGAATCTTTATTTAGTTCACAACGTCCACCTCGGTTTCATAACAGAAGATACCATTACAATTACTGGGACGATTTACGATTTAGACTTTTTTTGTCGATTTCGTTTGTCAAAGACCACGGTGTTGTCACTATTGGAACAGATTGACCAGGAAATAAAAAGTCAAACTGTTAAATAAAAAGACAAGTGTATAATTATTATCTGTTTAAAATATTACTAGGAATCATATGCATTAAAGCCTGTTACTGTATATGTAAACATATGTACCTGGTTGTTACAGTTATAATATATTTAAATATATTTCCTTATAATCCCTTCCTATATAATAACGATAATAATTTCTTTATAATAATAAGGAGGTATTTTAGAATACTTCCCGCAATAAAAGCAAAATAATAAATAACAACCCAACTAATCTCTTCTGTCAGACAATACTCAAAATAAACATAATTTGACCCAATGTTTGACCCTGATACATCACTGCACCCACGCGCAAGCGTTAACCACAAAATTCGGAGTTAAACCATCTAACGAGGATCGGTTAAAATCTTGGTTAACTTAAATAAACCCGTTTAAGCTCTAACCTAGTACTGAAAAACTGATTAACCATGAATATTTCGGTGCCCCAAAAAAATAGGTTAACCTAGCACTGAAAAACTGGCCCTTAGAGGCATTAGTAAAAAGTAAGTTGAATTCGGGATATCTGGAAATCGTAGACTGAAACTTTTATTTTATCGATACATTTTTGGCAAAGTAACGTAAGTGACATTTACGCTATTATTGTTTAGAAGGTACTGCCAAATTTAAGCCAAGCCTAGAACTAGGTTTGTTCTAGTAAGCAGTCAAACTGGTCAGAAACCGTCAGCAAACAGTTGGTCAGTGAGAAAACATAATACAGTCACCAGTGCTATCCCCTCTACTCGCGCTGGTCCACTATTCGCTGATGGTTTCAAATCGTTTGAAACTGATGTTAGAACAAACCTTTTACTTTAAATCTATTTTAAAAACGTATGTATTCAGAGTGTGTACTTCAACGAGGTAACATCGCTTAGTGTTTTGCTAGTATTTATAGTGTTTTTGTGAAATTAACAAATTACAAGTAAGACCAGACTTTATCGTACATATTGATAAGCCTAATTGCATGTTGTTTTTTGAATCGAACAGTTAATTAGCAAATTGGTGAATTATTCAAAAACTTGGCCTGCTTCCAGTGGCGTAGGCCTACCAAATATGTATTTTCGGAAGAGAAAATATATAAAACCTAACTAATACCAACAAATAATTAAACTGTTCGTCTACTTTTGACTACAAGGGTAGCGACAACCAAATTAGTCTCCTTACAGTTCAAACTTCAAGATGTCACAAAATATTCAACAAACTTCTACACCAACTTCCTCATATGCAAACGCAACGAAAAAAATTCCGAGATCAACCTTCCCGAAGCGAGAACAAGCCATAGTATTACATGCCGATGAAAGTCTAAAATTGTTCGATTATGTCAAGGCAGTAGGTGACGCTATTGGTCCCAAACAAATCTTATTTGCATCTAGGATATCTAATAACAGAATATGTATCTATTTATCAAACTCAGAACTCGTCGACCAACTTTTAAAGTCTCATCCTATGTTAACAGTAGGAAACTCTATCATGAATGTCCGCAGACTAGTCTCTCCCACAAAAAGGATAATAATATCCAATTTATCTCCATGTATCCCACACGACCTTGCAGAAAATGCCATAAAAGATCTTGGGCTCCAACTGGCCTCCCCCGTCTCATTTCTAAGAGCAGGCATCCCCGGTGATGAATACTCGCACATCATGAGCTTTAGAAGGCAAGTCTATGTTTATACCTCTGATGACAATTTCAATCTGCAAACTTCATTAGTCATCACATTCGAAGGAATTGAAAACAGAATATTTTTGTCCTCAGACAAAATGGAATGCTTCATATGCAAGATGTCAAGGCACATTGCCTCAAACTGCCCCAATCCTCCACCCAATCATATAACACCCCAGACTCAGTCGTACATACCAACCCACGCAACAGATCCCACACCACTACAATCTCCTATAGAACCCGAAATACCACCACATATCCCCACTTCAGAACTAAACAATGCTACACCCTCAAAAACGCCCGCATACAAACGTGGCCACTCTGAAGTCGAAAGTACTAGTGAGCAGACCGATATTCCCGATAACACATCCGTCACAAATCTGTCCGAGGATAACATCATGCCTCCCCCTAGTAATGATATTAAGAAACCAAAAAAGAAACCCAGAACAAGTTCAGCCTCAGATCGTTACCTTTGTGATTTAACAAAAGACTCTATCAAAGAAGCCTTTAAGAAAACCTCAGAATCACTTGTTATTCCCCCAGAAAACTTGATAGCCTTTATTGAAAACACTTTTGGATGTAGTAACCCCTACGCTGAAGCTCTTAAGTTTACAGAAAATGTTCCAGGGCTAATTGCTAACATTCAAGCATTGCACCCAGCTTGTCAGGAGAGGTCTACGAAAAGTAGGTTAACCCGTCTAACCAAAAAACTGAGAAAGGCCTTGAACACTGATCCAGGAGACCCCGAAAATTTGTCCAACCCAAAGCTTTCCTCCGATCATACCGAAGACAACTATAATTCTGATAGTTCAGAATCATCCCAATCCTCTCAAATCAGCTCTTATTAATACTAACATTATGTTAAGACTAATTCAATGGAATTGTGATGGGTTTTATCCCAGACTAGAATACTTACAAAAACTTATATCGGACTATTCGCCCAATTTTATTTGTCTCCAAGAAACCAATTTCACTAAAGCTCACAACCCTTATCTAAAACACTACACCAGTTACAACTTTTTAAGACCAACACACCTACGAGCAAGTGGAGGCTCATCTATTTTTGTTTCTAACGATATCTTTCATCAAGAGTTTGACCTACACACAAGCTTAGAGGCGATTGTAGTAACCGCATGGTGTCCCAACAAAATAACAATTTGTTCTATATATATCCCTCCAAACTATAACCTATTCAGTACAGAACTAAAAGATCTCATAAAACAACTCCCAAACCCCTTCATCTTAGTTGGAGACTTCAACGCCCACAGCACAACATGGGGCTCCCAGCGCACTTTTGGGAGAGGAAAACTTATAGAAGATATCATAAGTAACTCCAACATCAACCTCTTGAATACAGGGAGCTCTACATATTTCCACATCCAGTCTGGAACCTCTTCCTCCATAGACCTAAGTTTTTGCGATCCTGGAACTGCTCCTTTGCTTCAGTGGAAAACACTAGATAGCTTATACGATAGCAATCACCACCCCATCCTTATCTCAAGTCATATCACAGAAACTGCAGAATTCAAAACCAAATGGAAAATTACCGGTGCAAATTGGAGTTTATTCAGCGATACTGTTGAGGACCTTTCAAACCAAGACATTTTCAGGGAAAACATCGACGATGCCGTAGAGCAATTTAAAATTGTATCCTAACTGCAACTGACCAGTGCATAGGCAAATACACTATTAATTCCTCAAGAAAGACTGTCCCGTGGTGGAAAGACTCCTGCAAACTAGCAACAAAAGAATACAAGAAGGCTCTTAATAGATATCGCAAAACCCGTAGCACTGAAGATCTTATTTATTTTAAGAAAATGCGTGCAAGATCCAAACGAGTTCTGAAAGAAAGCAAAAAAGAATCATGGAAAAAATTTGTAAACAGCATAACTTCAGATACCCCTCCGGCCCAAATGTGGACCAAAATCAAACAAATGAGAGGACTAAACACATATCGAAAAATACCCGCAATAACAGACGGAGATAACATCATTACAAATGATAACCAAATAACAGAAACTCTAGCCAAATACTTTCACAACAAAACTAAGTCTGAACTCTCCATTCCGTACCCCACAAACCACTCGCCACCTATCCCTATCCAAGCCAATCCAATAAACCTTGCCTTCACAGAAGAAGAGCTAAATTTGGCAATATCATCAATGAAAAACTCTTCTGCAGGTCCTGATGAGATCCCATCTATTTTTCTCAAACATCTACATACAGCCACCCTCTCGAAGCTGCTCGCGCTCTTCAATAAGATATGGTTCAGCCAAAATTTTCCGAGTCTCTGGCGGCAGTCGCTTACCATACCGATAAGAAAAAATGACTCATCCTCTAACGCTCCTAACGCCTACAGACCAATTTCACTAACATGCACAATATGCAAACTACTAGAAAAGATGGTAAATAAACGTTTGCTTTGGTTTCTTGAAGAACACAATCTGATAGATGTAGCGCAATCAGGATTCAGACCCAATCGAAGTACGATGGATAACCTGGTACTACTACAATCAGAAATAACTGAAGCTATGGCAAACAAGAAGGACGTCATCGCAGTTGCCTTAGATATAGAATGTGCCTTCGATACAATAAACAGAGCTGCTATCATCAAAAAGCTTGAGAAACTCAATTTAACGGGTAACATTCTCTCCTTTATAAACAATTTCTTACAAGAGAGATCATTCAAAGTGGTTGCAAACGGGAAAACATCTTCAACTTATATCTCACAAAATGGAGTTCCTCAAGGCTCAGTTCGGAGCCCCACACTTTTCCTTCTTAGCATTAACGATATAGGCTCTCTCGTTCTCCCTCCCGTAAAATACTCTATATACGCTGATGACCTCGTTCTTTACTGCCAAGGTAAAGTTATAAGAAGCATATGCTCTTTACTGCAAAATACTCTTAACAACTTTTTAAACTGGTCTGCCAAAATTGGAGTCAAATTTTCATCTAGAAAATCCAAAGTCATACACTTCACTAGAAGACATCACACTCACCCTCCTATACTTCACCTAAATGGATCTCCTCTTCAAGTGGTTGATAAACACAAATTATTAGGAGTAATATTCGAAAAAGACTTACATGGAGAGATCAGATACAGAAAACAAGAACAAACTGCCTCAATAGAATCAATATCTTAAAAACTTTGGCTCACCATCAATGGGGTGCAGAAGAGGAAGTCTTCTTAAGAATTTACAGAACCTTGATCCGCTCTAGGTTGGATTACGGAAGCATTCTCTACATATCAGCGTCCGACACACAGCTTAAAAGTCTGAATACAATTCACAACACTTCCTTACGCATTAGCCTTGGAGCATTTAAATCAAGTCCTTCTGAAAGTCTCTATATCGAATCTTCAGAACCTCCACTTTTTATAAGACGTCAACGCTTACTACTATCTTACTTCTCTAGAGTATCTGCTAATCCGAAAAATCCAGTCATTCAACTAATTAATACCCCCCACCCTGTTCCAGATAATACTCAACCTCGATCACATTCTTTCTCACAAATTTTAAAAACTATGCTAAAAGATACAGATCTAACACTCACAACTCCTGTCACTACGTCCAGTATTCCTCCGTGGACTAAAAAGCTACCTACTGTAGTTACCAGCTTAAGTCGATACAAAAAAGAAGAAACGCCCAGAACTCTCTTGGTACAGAAATTTCAAGAACTTATACATACACAGTACTATGACAAGATTCTTTACACAGATGCCTCCAAAGAAGAACATGCCGTCGGTTGTGCCGTTACCACCTCAAATACAACAGTAGCATCATATCGACTTTCTCCCAGATGCAGTATACACACAGCTGAACTGTACGGAATACTTAAGGCATTAGAGTTGCCAACCACTAACGAGAAATCATTAGCAATATGTTCCGATTCTCTCGCTGCGATTGGTTCTATCAAAAATATATACTCCTTACATCCCATTTTACAGAGCATCCACAACATCTGCCAACAACAGTCAAAAAATGGTATTTCAGTAACCATCATCTGGATACCATCCCATGTTGGTATCAATGGAAATGAGAGCACTGATCAAGCAGCAAAACAGGCCTGCTCTCTTGAAAATCTAGAAAACATGCAACTTCACCAAGATCTAAAGGCTAAAATCAAGAACAATGTATTAAGCACCAGGCAAACACACTGGAGCATGCAAAATACAAAACTACGCACAATCCAACGAACTGTTACCTCCATCACCATGCCCCAAATGAGCAGAAAAGACAGTACTATTATCAGAAGGCTCAGAATAGGTCACACTCGTCTTACACATGGATATCTGATGTCCTCTGAAAATCGTCCTCGTTGTGAACATTGTGATGAGCCATTAACAGTCCAGCACATATTACTGGAATGTGGCCAGTATAGAGTTCAAAGAGTCCACTACAACTTTCAAAACAATTTAAGTGACCTACTCGGTTCTACAAACATGTACAGTGCCATAATTTGTTTCCTAAAAGATTGTCACCTTTATGTAATTGTAATATTAAGTTGTAACTTGTGCAAAAACAAACTGTAATTATTGTAAGTAAATAATATTGTAAACTTTTGTACCAGTGTCAATGGCCATTAGTTGCCGAGACACTTTAATTTAAATAAAAAAAAAAAAAAAAAAAAAAAAAAAAACGTATGTCCAGAATTGTTTTAATCGTACCCGCAAAAGAAACGCATGAAAAGAAAAAACATGTTTTTTCTACAAAATCGTTTTTGGTCACTTACGTTACTATGCTAAAAATGTATCGTTATGAAGGATTATGTGAATGTTTGGGATGGTTGAGTAAGATAAAATATTGTTTTGGTATTTGAACTTTCTGGGTGGAGGCTGGCATCTGCTTGTAGAATTGGCTCTCAATAATTGATGTATACCGTATTCAAATCGATTTATGCGTTCTTTAAAAGTAAGTTTCTATGTTAGTAATTTGAGTACAGATTTGAAGAGTTTTTCCTTATTAAGCTTGTTATGAAGAGAGTTTTTCCATTTGCACTAAATATTTAGTAGCACAACACATTGAAAAATATTGCCTTCTAAGAATTAGTTGCGGTTCTTCTGCAAGAACTTCTTCTTCTTCTTCTTCAAATGCAAATCCACTAATGGATGTTCATCATCATCATCTTGATGCTACAGCCCTTAGAGGGCCTCGACCTTCTCAAGCTTTCTACGCCATTCTGTTCTGTCCCTTGCTTGCATTTTCCAGTTGCCGACTCCGATCTTCTCGGCATCTTGTGTTACCCCGTCCATCCACCTCAGCTTTGGTCTACCCCGTCTTCTCATTCCCACGGGTTGCGCTGTTAGGATCTTTTTTATCATGTTCGATTCAGGGGCCCGGGCTACATGTCCTGCCCACTGCAGGCGGTTTCGCTTAATTATAGTGATAATATCTTTTCCACCAAACGTATGCTTGTAGATATTTTGCAGTTCAACGTTATATCTATGCCTCCATATTCCGTTCTCACAGACCGCTCCGAATATCTTACGTAGTACCTTCCTTTCAAAAATCGATAGGGCGGATTCATCTGTTTTAATTAGCGTCCATGCCTCTAATGGATGGTAGCGATCACATTTTCCACTCTCTGTTTCTTGCAATGTGTATCAGAGATTGTATGTCGTTAATCCCTGTCCATTGCCTTATGTTTCGGAGCCAGGACATTTTCTTGCGTCCTATTTTTCTCTTGCCATCAATTTTACTATGGATTATAAGTTGAATGAGCTGGTATTTTTCGTTTCGCATGATGTGACCCAAATACGCCGTTTTTCTTTTCTTGATGTTTTCGAAAAGCTGGAGTTCTTGTTTGATTGTAAGGACTAAAAGCTTCTAATTGGCACGTGGTTCTGAAAGCTCCGAAAACTATGCGTTATGCTGTAGATTGGATGATATCCAGTTTTTGCAATTGACTTTCAGAGGCAGTTTCGTAGCATATATATCCATTATCTTGTTTGCTTCTAATTAGATTTAGATATAATCGTAGAAGAATAACTGTGTCTGCACCTGCACTCCATTTGTGATTAGATTAGTCTACAAAAAGTTTCATTTTTTTTAGTTTTTATTTTTCATACTTTTAATTCATTTAAAAGAGTATTTATTACACCGTAAAATAGCTTTTTTGTTTCTGGTCTTATTGTTTAAAAACTGAGAACTTTTTCATATGTATATTAGATTTTTTTTCGTGTTTTGTTAGTTCATAATGATCATCCAGGTGTGCCAACGTTCTATCGTTAGTAAACTCCCACAAAACAAGTGTTTCTTCATAATTACTGTAACTGACTTACCGATGAGTCTTCTAAAATGGACAAAAGTATTTCTCTGGTTGTTGCCGAGAACCTTCCCAAATACGGACGGAAATTACAAGGGATAACGTTACTTGAAATGGGTTTTATTGTAAAAACCGCTGGCGATTGTAGCTTCGCATATACAGTGAATAAATATACAGGAATTGCGTAGTGTCATATAGAAAAAGATCCTCTTCAGGTAAAGTAGTTGTACCGGTTTATTCCATTAAAAGAAGATAAAAGGTATAGGAGTTTGATTAGTTTTTTACTAATTCATAAAAAAAGAGCTGTTCTGTTACATTGACAAATCAAATTCATTTTTTTCGTTGGCCAATTTCACTTATGCTAATAGTTTGAACGTATCCTTACTTTTTAAAGTATGATATCTTCCCTTACATGAAGGCAAAAATATTGCAACGAACGAATACTAGATACATATTATCCTTACCATGGATTCTCCAAACAAATGTCGAAAATGTTTGCAAAATTACTACATCAATGTTGGACAGAAATCACCTAAAACATCGGGACCATAATTTATGTAAATTATTAATTTTTGTTATTTGGTCATTGTAAAAATATATTTATTGTAAAGGTTTTGTTATTTGCATTTCGTCAATAAATGTTTAATTCATGCACATATAAATCATTATATAAAGTTATTTCAACCAATGGAAACATGAAAAAGAGAACCACCCTAATATACAGTCCATTTCATCACAAGCTAACAGTTAGACCGTCCGCACATATGTCGATCGAAGACACGTCTCGAAGTTCGCGCGTCTTGCTCGTCTTGTACGAACCCTGCGTCACAAGCGATTGCCCTCCGCACACTAGTCGATTCTGTTTTTATAAATTAACGCATTTTTTATATAGTAACCAAAACGACTATTTCGATCTGTGAAGAGTACGGTATTATTACATTTTTATACAGTTGCATTATACAGTTGAGCAATTTTTCTACTTCCTCAACGAATTTTATAATAAACATCTAGAAACAGAAGTTCAATGTTTTCAGAATTTTACATTACAAACAATGTATTTCCACAAAGCTAATATTACTAGAATCAACGAACATAACATTCACAGATCTTTAAAAAGACTAAAATTTAGTTTAGGGCAAAAATCAACAAAAACGAAGCAAACAAATAAAATAATGACTGTAAACGTGCGTCCCACTCGAACTTTCTCGTTCGCTTCAGATCGCACGGAACGAGAGTCGTACAAGACGAGGAGATTTGCAATCCTAAACGCTCCGTGTACGGAACTCAATGCCACAACGAGGGAAGTGACGGGTAGAGATCGAGGCGATTGGAATTGAGTCGATTACTTCGAGCGTCGGTCCATGTGCGGACGGCCTTACAGTTCAAATTTTGTTCATGGTAAATACCAGAATTAATACCATAAGTCAATAACATATCGAGAATACATAATTTAATTTTAAAATGACATACATATAAAATCAGAGTTTGGTATTAATTTTGAGAGTAAACTGAATGTAAGACCAAATACTTACCATGTCGGGATAGTAATCATGAGGTTTTTTCCTGGTTTTTCCTCGTGATTTACTATGGAATCACTAACACGACTGTCACCATTGCATGTGGTTGTCTTTTTAAAGAAAAATCACATGCATGATTTTTCTGAGGGATTATTTTTAAGTTAAAGTTGATTTCTTATAATCGAATTAACTATCTTCCAATAAAAGTCATCCCAGGAACGCAACTCATAAATATTAGCAATATCATTTGAAAGTCGTCTACATTAAAACGTATGATATGTCTGAATTGTCTTTATGATGAGTCAAATAAAATTAAATTATTAGAAGAATTTTTTACCAAGCAAAAAAACAAAATTTGAATAATTGATGGATTCGACCGTTACTTGATGGAAGTTCATTTTATGTAATAATAAAACACTGAAAACGTTTGTTTTCTATACTTCCACAGAATTTATTATAACTAAGTGGCTACAGTGGTTTCGGCAGAGTGCCTTTCTCAAATGATATAGTTTACAATGTGTTTGCCTTTTTAAGTCTTCAACTGAAGAGGTTGAGGAGTGGGGAGTTGTTTGTCTCGAGTTGGTCATTCAGAATTATATCTGTATTTTTCAGTTTATTAATTTCCATAGATTAAATCTAAACTATTGTAGTAAAGAAAAGAGAGACGTTCTCACAAACAATTTATTTTACAACTGACGACCGGTTTCGCTGTCTACAATATTTACAGCATCTTCAGGTCACGGTAAAAGTAAAATTAAATGCTACAAATAACAAAAAACCAGAGTTAGTTAAGTGGTCTGGTTGAAATCAAAGGGTAATGATCAAGCCAATATTAAAGTATATATATTTATGCACACATATAAATACTAAACTGTACGTAAATATGGTTTAACAACCCTCACACTCACATACATGCACGCATTCAAATGTAGTGGCAACTAAAGTATGTCAAGTATAAGTATAAAATGTACACTTACTTTCCGGTATAAGGGAAGAATATAGTAGTATTCAATATCATACTTTTTCTCTAAATTATGCTAAAGGGAGAGATGGTAGAGGGACAGATTTGATTGTAATGCACAAACAAAACAAAATAGTTGGCAGGATCTTGAGGGGATTAGTAAGGGAACACGACATTAAACTGTGAAACCAAAAATTGTTAGTTATATATAAAGTGATGTTATTTTTAAATTTTTATTTTTTAATTAATAGTGTATATTTTTAATTTAATTGGGATTATTAGATGTTGTTCTGGATGTTCAAGAACTGATAGATGTAAGATTGGTTGTGCAATTTTCTTAAACCAGAATTGGTCAGTTGTGTATTAGTTGTGGTGTGATTGTGAAAATATTTTAATTTTGATTTGTTGGAGATATTGAAATTAAATTGAACAATAGTAAATAGGTAAAATTTGCTAAAAATTTTTTTTTCTTTTTTTAATGTTAAAAGTGTCAAACAATAAAATCATTAATAAATAATTCAGAATTAAATTCAAATGTGAAGGTAACTAACTGTACATGAAATTAAATTTATAGTAATATAAAGGTATGATGATTTGTGCAGCAATGAATGAGATTTTTTATGAGATATTACTAAAAAGTTAGAAAAAGGCAAATATGAAAAGATAGATGAAAAAATGATTCATTTATGTTAATATCTGTTGAATGTAATAATGTAATAATGTAATAATTATGTTGAATGTTATTACATTCAACAGATATTAACATAAATGAATCATTTTTTCATCTATTTTTTCATAGTTGCCTTTTTCTAACTTTTTAGTAATATCTCATAAAAAATCTCATTCATTGCTGCACAAATCATCATAACTTTATATTACTATGAATTTAATTTCATGTAGGTACAGTTAGTTACCTTCACATTTGAATTTAATTCTGAATTATTTATTAATGATTTTATTGTTTGACACTTTTAACATTAAAAAAAGAAAAAAAAATTAGCAAATTTTACCTATTTACTATTGTTCAATTTAATTTCAATATCTCCAACAAATCAAAATTAAAATATTTTCACAATCACACCACAACTAATACACAACTGACCAATTCTGGTTTAAGAAAATTGCACAACCAATCTTATATCTATCAGTTCTTTAACATCCAGGACAACATCTAATAATCCCAATTAAATTAAAAATATACACTATTAATTAAAAAAATAAAAATTTAAAAATAACATCACTTTATATATAACTAAAAATTTTTGGCTTCACGGTTTAATGTCGTGTTCCTTTACTAATCCCCTCAAGATCCTGTCAACTATTTTGTTTTGTTTGTGCATTACAATCAAATCTGTCCCTCTACCATCTCTCCCTTTAGCATAATTTAGAGAAAAAGTATGATATTGAATACTACTATATTCTTCCCTTATACCGGAAAGTAAGTGTACATTTTATACTTATACTTGACATACTTCAGTTGCCACTACATTTGAATGCGTGCATGTATGTGAGTGTGAGGGTTGTTAAACCATATTTACGTACATTTTAGTATTTATATGTGTGCATAAATATTTATACTTTAATATTGGCTTGATCATTACCCTTTGATTTCAACCAGACCACTTAACTAACTCTGGTTTTTTGTTATTTGTAGCATTTAATTTTACTTTTACCGTGACCTGAAGATGCTGTGAATATTGTAGACAGCGAAACCGGTCGTCAGTTTTAAAATAAATTGTTTGTGAGAACGTCTCTCTTTTCTTTACTACAATAGTTTAGATTTAATCTATGGAAATTAATAAACTGAAAAATACAGATATAATTCTGAATGACCAACTCGAGACAAACAGCTCCCCATTCCTCAACCTCTTCAGTTGAAGACTTAAATGGCAAACACATTGTAAACTATATCACTTGAGAAAGGCACTCTGCCGAAACATCTGTAGTCACTTAGTTATAATAAATTCTGTGGAAGTATAGAAAACAAACGTTTTCAGTGTTTTATTATTAGATAAAACAAAATTTGTTTAATTTATTGATGTTTTGTATTTTGACAGAAGGCCCGGATGCATCTAAACATTCCGTATATGTATTTGGCACCTAGGAGTTTTCTATTGGTTCCTTGCGGCACGCGGCCATATTTCAACCAATAGGCGGCGAGGTGCCATAGACGTATACGGAATGTTATTCGGTGCGAAATTCATATACGGAATGTTAAATATTCGTAGACGGAAAAAACTTTTTATTGGAGTCGATTAAAAGGAGATTGATTTTAAAATACTTGAATGTATTATTAAATAAAAATAAAACAATAATTATAGTATTTGGAACGTTATTTGGTGCGAAATTGATATGCGGAATGTTTTCATAGACTAAAGACGACGACTTTTTATTAAGTCAGTTAAAGAAGACTGATTTTAAAATATTTTGTTAATGTATTATTAAAGAAAATAAAACAATTATTACCTATATGGAATGTTATTTGGTGCGAAATAATGCGAATGGTATAGATTTGAGAGGCATTATTTCTTTATTTGACTAAGGTTTCGCTTTCGCAGAATTTTTAACGATTTGCACGTGTTGTTTAGTATAGATAATAATATGTTTCAGCTATTCAATTCTGTTGAAGTTTAGGGCTGTGTGCTACCAGACGAAAATAGTCGTCTTTTTTTACTTACAAAGTACGAACATTTAACATTCCGTATATTAATTTCGCAACAAATAACATTCCATATGCTATAATTGTTTTATTTTTATTTAATAATACATTAACAAGTATTTTAAAATCAATCTCCTTTTAATCGACTCTAATAAAAAGTTGTCTTTTTCCGTCTACGAACATTTAACATTCCGTATATGAATTTCGCACCAAATAACATTACGTATACGTGAATGACACCTCGCCGACTATTGGTTGAAATATGGCCGCGTGCCGCAAGGAACCAATAGAAAACTCCTAGGTGCCAAATACATATACGGAATGTTTAGATGCGGTCCGGAGAGCTCAGGCGGTAGGATGTCTGACTTCCATGCAGCAGTGGCGTACTGAGCATGGTTCCGCGGGTTCCGTGGAACCAGGGCCCGGACCACGCAGGGGCCCGCTCTAACGCACTTTTTGCTTCTTTTGTTTCTAATTTAATGGGGAAGTTTTGAACTACACAAGAACACACTAGGAAATGTAACTGCTTAATAAATTAATTAATTTTTTTGTAGGTACTTATAAATAAAAACGAAGAATACTTATTCATCAAAGAATTTGAAAACAAAATTTACTAAGAAACACAGGGAACGCTGTTGTAAGGTTCCTTACTCGTTTTACCTTCTTACCGAAGACCTTGTTTCAACACTTGTTTAAAGACTAACATCCGGCGCTAGTGCCTGCCTACACGTGCTAACTCAAACACTTGTATTTTTCTATATTAGCACGATCCATGAATAAGTTGTTGTAGGTAAACTACAGAGTTGCAGAAATTCGGAAACTGATCATCATCATCATCATCATCAATCATCCCTTTGCATGCACTGCTGGATATAGTCCTTCACTATTTCCCTCCACTGTGTTCTGTCCTGGGCGCTTAGAACCTAATTAGTTTTTTGGTTATTTCACGTTGAAATACTTGATTTGGAATTTGACGAATACGAACCTATTTTTCATTACCTACAACTCTGCTCCTCCTGGATCTACAGACTTCGTATATACACCATTTTTTTTTCACATTTTGTAAGCTACATTTTTACTAAGAATATTTTTTTTGATAAAATACTATAATACATATAATACTATAATAGATATATACAGGGTGTTAGTAAATAAGTATGAAAAATTTTAAGGGCTAATTCTACATGAAAAATTAGTGCCAGTTTGCTCTATAAACATATGTCCGCAAATGCTTAATTTCGGAGATACGGGGTGTTGAAATTTTTATTTCAAACTGCCAATTTATTTATTGCTCTAAGACCAGTTAAGCTATGAAAATAAAATTTGGTGAGTTTTAAGGGGTAGTTATTACGAATTTTATGACATACAATTAAGAATTTTGTATTCATCATTGGTGCGCCTTTGGGCAATGGTCTGAATTATTGTAAAGAAAAAAATAGTACGCCACAGATATTTCGAATTATAAATTATTTTTACATTCCACGTCTAGTTTATGATAAAAAATCTTTCTCGCTTTTTTTCATATGATGCACCGTTTTTATGCAGAAAAATAAAACATCTTGGCGCATATTTTTCATTTCTTAATACATCATCAAGAACTATCCAATATAATAATACTAAACTAGAACAATAACAGAAAATATTACTAATACCATTTCAACTAGGTGCAAAGCTGCAAGAAATGTTTAAAATGATCTCCTTTACAGGTAACAGAAGAATTTTATATTCATCATTGGCGCGCGTACGGGTAATGGTCTAAATTTTTTGAAGAAAAAAATAGTACGCCACTGAGATACATCAAACTAAAAATCATTTTTGAATTCCTCGTTCAATTGACGACAAAAAATCTTTCTTGCCTTTTTTTCATATGCGGCGCCGTTTTTATGCAAAAAAATTAAACATCTTAACATTTACAAAGTATTTGAACTAAGTTTATATGCATATGGAGACTACCTCAAATACTTGGCAAGCGTTACGATGTTTTATTTTTTTGTATAAAAACGGAGCCGCATATGAAAAAAAGGCAAAAAAGATTTTTTGTCATAAATTGAACGAGGAATTCTTCTTCTTCTTCTTGTAGTTTCATGGCCTCCACCTCTTAGGTACTTGGGCAGTCCTCGTATTTAGACTAACTGAAAGGGAATCCTCTTTTCAAAGCGTCTGAATTTTTCCATATTCCCTTCTTTAAATTCATTGTGATATGGTTTTCAAATAACTATTTTTATTTTATATTTTAATTTGAAATATTGTTAAAAATTGATTGATCTTTCTTAAGGTTTGGTCATTAATATTATGTAGGAGATTTTG
Organism: Diabrotica virgifera virgifera; assembly: GCF_917563875.1. NCBI lineage: Eukaryota > Metazoa > Arthropoda > Insecta > Coleoptera > Chrysomelidae > Diabrotica > Diabrotica virgifera. Next base: position 39,118,074 of record NC_065452.1, on the reverse strand, counting down.
TATTAAAATGGGGGTTGGACTCCTATATTAACAAGTTCCTGATAAAGGTCAAATTGATTTGTTTTGTTAATTGGGCATTCAAGTAACATATGAGTTATACTTCCTATGTGTCCACATTCACAAAAAGGAGTATCACTACAATTAATTTTAAACAAATGGTCTGGTGTGTGACAATGGCCCGTTCGCATTCTAATAATTGATGTCAAGTGCCTTCGATCCACAAATGTGAATTTGTGGAACCAAGGGTTTATAGAAAAATCACTTTGACATTGTTGATACCATTTCCCTTTAGTTTTAAACGAGAAATTCAAAAATGATTTTTAGTTTGACATATCTCAGTGGCGTACTATGTTTTTCTTCAAAAAATTCAGACCATTACCCGTACGCGCGCCAATGATGAATATAAAATTCTTCTGTTATCTGTAAAGGAGATCATTTTAAACATCTCTTGCAGCTTTGCACCTACTTGAAATCTTATTAGTAATATTTTCTGTTATTGTTCTAGTTTAGTATTATTATATTGGATAGTTCTTGATGATGTATTAAGAAATGAAAAATACGCGTCAAGATGTTTTATTTTTCTGCATAAAAACGGTGCATCATATGAAAAAAAGGCAAGAAAGGTTTTTTATCATAAATTAGACGTGTAATTTAAAAATAATTTTTAATTCAAAGTACCTCAGTGGCGTACTATTTTTTTCTTTAAAAAAATTCAGACCATTGCCGGTAGGCGCGCCAATGATGAATACAAAATTCTGAATTGTATGTCAAAAAATTTGTAATAACTACCTCCTAAAACTCACCAAATTTTATTTTCATAGCTCAACTGGTCTTAGACCAATAAATAAATTGGCAGTTTGAAATAAAATTTCAACACCCCGTATCTCCGAAACTAAGCATTTTCGGACATATGTTTATAGAGCAAACTGGTATTAATTTTTCATGTAGAATTAGCCCTTAAAATTTTTCATACTTATTTACTAACACCCTGTATAAATAAACGTGTTTTTTTTGTTGAAAAATGAACATATTCACACACAAATAACTCGAAAAGTATTGACTTGTGAGAAAACTGTAAATGGACCATAAATTAGCTTGAGTTTTTGTAAATATATGATATATTTTATGATAAACGTATGATGATTTATGTTTAATATTTATTAATGCTTTTTATATAGAATGTGAGTTTTTATTGGGCGGGAGGGTCCGCATCCCAACTGGAACCAAGGCCCGCTGATCTATCAGTACGCCACTGCCATGCAGGTAGGCCGGGGTTCGAATCCCAGCGCTGGAAAAAAGATCTAGACATTTTTAAAATATCTATAGGCCCATAGGTCCCAGGTCGACTCAACCTGAATAAAATGAGTACCTTGGGTAAAATCAGAGGTAATAATAGGCGGTTGAAGCGTAGCATTGGCCCTTTCACCTTCCTTGTATACCGTTGATCCTAGAGATAGCAGACCACCCTGCTATAATCCCAAAGCCGCGTTAGCGGTATAAAATGGGAGACTATTGTTATATTGTGTTTTGATAACAATTTCCGAAGTGGAAGTCGAAACGTCAAATAAATTTAATTTCAAACTTAACTTGTCGCTTTATTCCCAAATAAGATAGTAAATTACATAAGATACCACAAGGAATTAGCTTCCGAACAATATCCGGAACATATTTTTCAAAATTTAAACCCAATGTTACTAAGAATCAGCAGTCGGATGTTGTTTATAAAGTAAATTGTAAAGACTTCAATTTAAAATATTATAATGTATATTGGGCAAACACACCAATACCTACATAGAAGGGTTGTTAGACAAGAACATAAAGCCTAAACCAATAAATTAAACACTACAACCTTAGCCAAACAGTCTATGAAAAATAACCATGTTTTGACTTGGAATTGAAATGGGGAAAATATCCTAACCTAAAAACTAGTTTTTCGGAGTTTTAAGAGGCACCTTACGGAAATACCTGAGAAGAATTAGAAATATAGTTTTTGATAAAATACACAAAATACAAAAATTCCACCTGCAGGCATCACCAAAACAAAATTATAAGCTTTTTTCCAAAAATAAATTAAACATGCATTTTGAGGTTATGTACCTCAACCTACGGGTCTAAAAAGTAGACATGTTTTCTAAAAGCCTCAGCTATGCATGGAAATTTTTTGAAATTTCTAATTGATTTCCTCCCACCTAAAAAATATAAAAACGAAAAAATGACGTTTTTGCCGGTGGGGGAGGGAGACGGGGGATGGAGGGTTAAAATTGCTCTGAGGTCCATCATCATCAGCCTTTCTCAATCCACTGCTGGACATAGGCCTCCCCTGTTTGTCTCCAAAGTGTTCTATCTTGTGCTTGCTGTACCCAGTTTTTTGTTGTCCTTCGTAATTCATCTTGCCATCGTGTTGGTGGTCTTCCTCTGCTACGTTTATCGGCTCTTGGTCTCCATTCAACTAGTTTACGAGTCCATCTTCCATCCTTCATTCTGACAACGTGTCCAGCCCATTTCCATTTTAAGTTACAGCTTCTTTCAATGACGTCTATGACTTTGGTCTTAGCTCGTAGATCGTCGTTTCCAATCCTGTCTCGCAGAGTGGCCCCTATCATTGATCGCTCCATTCTTCTCTGCGCTACTCTTAGCTTTTGTGCGTTTTTCTTTGTGAGCGATAATGTTTCTGCACCATAGGTCATCACCGGTAGCACGCATTGGTCGAAAACTTTTTTCTTCATATTAGTTGGAATGTCACTCTTAAAAACGTTCCTAAGAGCTTCGTATGCTGCCCATCCTTGTATTATTATTCTGGATACTTCGGTTGTTTGATTGTCCTTACCTATCTTAATTTCGTGACCTAGATATACAGGGTGAGGCAGATAAAGGGCCAATTAGAAATATCTCGAGAACTAAATAAAAGAAAATCATGAAAATTGGAATACAGGGGTTTTGAGGTGTGAACTATTTAATGAAAATAATTTGGTCTCTTTGCTACTTCCGGTTATACCGGAAGTTGATTGTAACTTCGTTTTTTTAATGGGACACCCTGTATATTTTTACATTTTTGGATTCAACTCGATTTCTTCTTTCTTAAAATATAAGGTTTTGTAATATTATACAGGATAGGTTAAAAGATAATTCCGTTTTCTTACTAATTTCGTAGCAAAATTCACACCCTGTAGGATTGTAGTAGTTTGACATAATAAACTCTATTTATATTTAAATAATTCTTAGTATAGTCTACTATTGTTAAGAATCATTGGTATAGTTAAATTTTTCATTTTAGTATACAGGGCTGGTCGAAACGCGGAATGAGTATTTTCTGTGTTTTCTTAAATAGAACACCTTGTATTTTAGTATTGCAATAAAATGTTATTTTATGGTACTTTTTAATTTCTTAAGCATTCCCTATACCTAACTGCTTTAATTTGTGAGTTAGTGGTGATTCAAGCCAAACATTAATTGCAACACAAAATACGTGAAATTGTATTAGGTTGACCGTGAAAATATTCAATCACAAATAATTTTTTGGAAATAAATACATATTAATCTAGACTAATACTTAAAATTGCCAATAATGGTTGATCTATCAAAATACCATCGAAGTTAAGATTGTTGATGCGATTAACAATTAAGCACAAATTAAAGCAGTTAGGTATAGGGAATGCTTAAGAAGTAAAAAAGTACCATGAAATATCGTTTCATTACAATACTAAAATATAGGGTGTTCCATTTAAGAAAACTCAGAAAATACTCATTCCGAGTTTAGACCCACCCTGTATACTAAAATTAAAAATTTAGCTATACTAATAATTGCTAACAATAGTAGACTATATTAAAAACCATTTGAACATAAATAGAGTTTATTATGTCAAACTACTACAATCCTACAGGGTGTGAATCTTGCTACGAAATTAATAAGAAAACGTAATTATCTTTTAACCTACCCTGTATAATGTTACAAAGCCTCATATTTTAAGAAAGAAGAAATCGAGGAGAATCCAAAAATGTAAAAATATACAGAGTGTCCCATTTAAAAAACGAAGCTATAAGCAACTTCCGGTATAACCGGAAGTACCAAATAGATGAAAATATTTTCATTAAATAGATCAGTCTTCAAAACCCCCTTATTCCAATTTTCGTAATTCAGTTACCTTTAGTTCTCGAGATATTTCTAATAGGCCCTTTATTTGCCTCACCCTATATATATTTGTCTACCAGTTCTATTTCTTCATTTTGTATTTCAAGGTGTTTACTTGGTACTAAGACCGTCATATATTTTGTTTTTGTTATATTCATTTTTAAGCCTATTTTATGACAGGCTGTACTAAGTTCTTCCAACATTTTCTTTGTTTGTGCTCTGAGGTTATAGAACGTAAAAAATAAAGAGGATAATAAATAAGGAATTCAATTCTGGGAGTGCAGGATTTTGCTTATCTTAATGGGGGGGGGGGGTACCCTTTACTTTTGTTTTTTTTTATATTAGAAGAGAGAACATCAGTACGAAACATTTACTAATAAAGTACTTAATTAACATTTATTAATAAATAGTCTTAATAATAAATAAAATTAGTATTGTTCTGAAGCTATTTCTTTGTGGCATTTTTTAGTCTAAGAGCTAGTGAACCCTCCGACTAGTGAACGGTCTTCCTGTAAGGCTAGAAATTTGTATAGTGATAACTCATAGCACACCAAGGCTAAAAACCATGACCTGGCAGGTATCAGCCCTGCACGTGTATCCACCATGTGAATCGAAAAGTGCATAGTTTAGGGGAAAAATAAACTTTTTCCTGTAAAGTTTAAATTTAAGTATGTGTTTGACTAAGTCATTTAGAAGAAATGTGTACAATGACAGGCGATTCTGAACAGCGTAAGACCTTGCCTGGCGAGGGAAAGATTAGGGGTTTCTCCTAACATAATTTTTTTGCATCGAACAAAGTTTTTTTAGGTTTTTTGAGTCATTCCAAACAGAAAAAGGTCTTTAGTGATTTTTCTCTTAGGTTAATAGTTATTGTTATACAAGGTGTTCAATCATTTTCAAAAATCCATCCAATGACACCAAACACCAACCCCCACTACACCCCTTCCCATATAGCACACAACGTCCGATGTACGTCCATATAACGTACATTTAAAGTCCAAACGTCCATGGACCAAAACTGGACGTACTATGTACGTACATTACGGGACGTCCATTGGACGTTTGATTTCAACGTACATTGGACATCCATTTGTGGTCCATGGATATTTTACACAAAACGCGACTATTATATTAAGTCCAAATACAAACTAAATGAGAATCTTCTTGACAACGTTGTCGCTCTTCGCGCTATCGGTCGTGAAAGGTAGTATTAGGCAGGTACTTTTAGGGGATTATCGCTGTTAATTGTTGTGGAATACTGAAAGATGGTTTATTTATGATAATTCACAGAATGGCAAACGCGCTTGTAATATACAACAACGGTACTGACTCTAAAAATAGTTTGGAACAGAAACAGAACAGAGATTAAACCTCTTTTAATGTGCATGCTTCTTAGGGCGTCATTATCTGAATCTCGTCTTTATGAAAATACATCCTGTGATATATTTGTGTTTTCTGTTTATCGTGCAAGTGCAGTCGTGCATTAATGAAGTTCCTAGTTCCTATAATAAAGTATATATTATAACGAAGTTATAGTAAAGAGAAATAAAAAAGGTCTTTTGTGTAATATTTTTAAGTATAAGTTTAGTATTATAAGGAACTATTTCCTACGGCTTTTTGCTATGTATTCACAAAATTATGGATACTAGATTGCTTTCTGAAAAGTGCCCTACAAATGTCCATAAGACGTACATTGAATGTTCATAAGGTGTACACTGAAAGCTCCAATACAACGTACAATGTACGTTTGTAGCGGACGTTCTATGGACGTCCAATTTTGTGAACTCTGGACATTCGTTGGACGTCCATCGGATGTCCATTGTACCTTAGCGGGACGTCCATTGGACGTTCCAATGTACACAGATGTACGTCCATTGGATGTCCATAAAACGTACTTGTGCTATCTGGGTTGGAGGTGGGGTGAGGGATAACTTTAAAATCTCAAATGGAAACCCCCAGATTTTCTTGCAGATTTTAATTCGTTACGTAAAAGTAAGCAACTTTTATTCAAGACATTTTTTCGAACTGTGGATAGATGGCGTTATAATTGGGAAAAACGATTTATCCTGATACCATAGGTAACTTATAGAAACGGTCTAATATTTCACGAAATACAGTTCCAAATGAGAAACTAAAAAACAGGTTTTTAATATTTTTCGAAAACCTTTCGAATAACACCAAACGTGACCCTCCAACCCACCCCCTGGATGTGGGGTGGAGGGTAACTTTAAAATCTTAAATAGCAACCCCCACTTTTTATTACAGATTCGGATACGTCATGAAAAATTAAGCAACATTTATTTGAAACATTTTTTAGAATTATTAAGAGATGGCGCTTTAATTGGAAAAATACGATTTATTAGCGCCATCTATCAGAAATTTTAAAAAATGTTTCGAATAAATGTTGCTTAATTTTTTATGACAAATCCGAATCTGCGATAAAAAGTATGGGCTGCTATTTAATATTTTAAAGTTACCCCCCACCCCACCTCCAGGGGGTGGGTTGGTGAGTCATGTTTGGTGTTATTCGATAGGTTTTCGAAGAAGATTAAAAATCTGTTTTTTGTTTCTCATTTGGAAGTGCATGTCGTGAGATATTAGACGGTTTCTATAATTTTACCTATGGTATCAGGATAAATCGTTTTTCCCAATTATAGCGCCATCTATCCACAAAATGTCTTGAATAAAAGTTGCCTACTTTTACATAACGAATCCAAATTTACAAGAAAAACTGGGGGTTTCTATTTAAGATTTTAAAGTTACCCCCCAGCCCACCTTCAGGGGGTGTAGAGGGGATTGGTGTTTGGTGTCATTGGATAGATTTTTGAAAATGATTAAACACGTATTTTTCAGTTTTTCGATCCGATGTTTAGTTCGCGAAATATTCGACCGTTCCGCTACTTTTGGGACACACTATATAAGCGATAAAATATTTTGAAAATTGCGAAATCGGCCATTTTTAAACCTAAATCGGACATTTAACTAAAAATTTCAATGTTGCCAAGGTAGGTAGATATTCTTTAAACATTGATTGATGAAATCCCGAAGAGTTTTTTGCAATACAATATCAAAAACCTCTTTGTTTTTTAATTGCTAATCAAGCGGGCGCGACACTGTAGTGTAAGTGAGGACGTTTGTTTGCATAAATTCATTATCTCGAGAATTGAAAAGAAATCCTCAGAAAGGTCGATTTTTATTCTTAAATTAGGACTTTTTGGCATATATATATATATATATATATATATATATATATATATATATATATATATATATATATATATATATATATATAATACCAGTGACGTTATTCATCTGGGCGTGATGACGTAATCGATGATTTTTTTCAATGAGAGTAGGGGTTGTGTGATAGCTCATTTAAAATGTTATTTAATTCTCTATTCAGTAATATAAATATTATAACCTTCGGGTATTATCTCGTTTTATTTTTTTTTTATTAAAATAATTATTTATATAATCAAGTATATTCAAATGGGAAATAAGCCACAATTTTACCTAAAAATGATTTTATTAATGTTTCGACGCCCGAGTCGGGTGTCGTTGTCAAAATACAAAATAATACTAAATAAACAAAAATGTTGTTGCTTAGTAAAAAATTCTTCTATTAATTTATTTAATCTGACTCATTTATATCGGCAATGCAGACACGTATTATACATTTTCAAGTAGACGACTTTAAAATGATATTGCCAATATTGATGAGTTGCGTTCCTGGAACGACTTTACTAAAAGATAGTTCCTTCGATTACATGAAATCAATCCCAATTCAAGAATATCCGCCACAAAAAATCATAGCATGTGATCTGTCTTTAAAAAGACAACCAAATGCAACGGTGGCACTGAAATTCTCGCGTTAGAGATTTCATAGTAAATCACGAGGGAAAACCAGGAAAAACCTCGTGATACTATCCCGACATCGTAAGTATTTGGGTTTACATTTAGTTTACTCTCAAAACTAATACCAAATTCTGACTTGATATTTTAAATTTTAAATAATACTAAAATACTAAATAGATACTAACTCGATATGTTACTGATTTACTAATTGTGGTATTTTCTTTCTATTGACTTCCTCCTTTAATATGGGTAACCACATCCTACTGCATTCTACCGAGGAATTTGCGACACAATTGGTTTAATTTAGCATAATTAGAGCCGCTTCTTTGATTTTTCCCTTTTTACTATCTGTTTCTTTTAGGACTATACTTGAATCTCTCCACTGAACTTTATGTTCATTATCCCATGCGTGTTGACATATTTGAGATCTATCAAATTCTATCAAATTCTATCTATCAAACGATATACCATATCGTTTATAAATAAGGAATTGTCAAGATTGGATCGAATGGAACAGAACAACTTAGAACGGGATCCTACAACATTCACAAGAAATAATACGAGGAAAATATCAATACCATATGTAAAAGGACTATCCGAGAAACATAAAACAATAGGAAATAAATTCAACATATCAACAACATTCAAAACAACAAACACATTGAGATCTATTCTATCTAAAACTCAACCTAACAGTGAACAAGAAAGAACAAAGGATTGTATTTATAAAATACCTTGTGAATGCGAACAATTTTATATAGGTGAAACGTCAAGACCATTAGACGTTAGAGTAAATGAACATCAGCCTTATATAAAAAATAGAGAATTTGATAGATCTCAAATATGTCAACACGCATGGGATAATGAACATAGAGTTCAGTGAAGAGATTCAAGTATAGTCCTAAAAGAAACAGACAGTAAAAAGAGAAAAATCAAAGAAGCGGCTCTAATTATGCTAAATGAAACCAATTGTGTCGTAAATTCCTCGGTAGAATGCAGTAGGATGTCGTTACCCATATTAAAGGAGGAAGTCAATAGAAAGAAAATACCACAATTAGTAAATCAGTAACATATCGAGTTAGTACATATTTAGTATTTTAGTATTATTTAAAATTTAAAATATCAAGTCAGAATTTGGTATTAGTTTTGAGAGTAAACTAAATGTAAACCCAAATACTTACGATGTCGGGATAGTATCACGAGGTTTTTTCTGGTTTTCCCTCGTGATTTACTATGGAATCTCTAACGCGAGAATTTCAGTGCCACCGTTGCATTTGGTTGTCTTTTTAAAGACAGATCACATGCTATGATTTTTTGTGGCGGATATTCTTGAGTTGGGATTGATTTCATGTAATCGAATGAACTATCTTTTAGTAAAGTCGTTCCAGGAACGCAACTCATCAATATTGGCAATATCATTTTAAAGTCGTCTACTTTAAAATGTATAATACGTGCCTGAATTGCCGATATAAATGAGTCAGATTAAATAAATTATTAGAAGAATTTTTTACTAAGCAACAACATTTTTGTTTATTTAGTATTATTTTGTATTTTGACGACACCCGACTTGGGCGTCGAAACGTTAATAAAATCATTTTTAGGTAAAATTGTGGCTTATTTCCCATTTGAATATACTTGATTATAAAAATGCCACAAGAAAATAGCTTCAGAACAAAATTATTTATATAGGGTGCACAAACAAATTTTTTCTACTTTTTGTCTAAATTAATTTAATAAAAAAAAATTTTGTACACCCTGTATAAATAATTATGTTAATGTTTATATTACTGAATAGTGTCCTCACTTATACTACAGTGTCGCGCCCGCTTGATTAGCAATTAAAAAACAAAGGGGTTTTCGATATTGTATTACAAAGAACTCTTCGAGATTTCATCAATAAATGTTTAAAGAATATCTACCTATCTTGACAATATTGAAATTTTTAGGTAAATGTCCGATTTAGGGTTAAAAATGGCCGATTTCGCAGTTTTCAAAATTTTTAATCGCTTATACAGGGTGTCCAGAAACTCTACCGACAAACGAAGAAAGGTGTTTCCTCAGATAATTTTAAGACAATTTAACCGAATTCAGCTAGTCCGAAAAATGCTTCCTAAGGGAGCTAGAGCTCTTTAAAGATGGCGAAATGTAATTAGTTTTTCTTAAATACCTCCAGAACGCTTCTATCTAGAAAAACGAAAATTTGTATACATATTTACTTTTCAGAAATGAATCGATTCCATCCATTGCGAATTTCTAGTACCGATCATAGGCGTCCGTTTTGGGTAGGGCAACAGTTATTTTATCGCATAACTTTTGTGTCTTCAACTTTTAAGCATTTTTGATACTGGATTATTAAATTGTGAGGTATTCTAGTACTAAAAGGCACTCTTACTTTTTTGGTAAAACGTACTTTTACCAAAAACTCAAAGTTTTTGGTTTTGGGAATTTGAAAAAAAAATTGAAAAAAATTAAAAAAACGATGTATTTTACCAACTTAAAGCAAGAGTAAATTTTAGTATTCGAATATCTCGTAATTGAATAATCTAGTGTCAAAAATACTTAAAAATTAAAGACAATAAAGTTATGCTATAAAATAACTGTTGATCTACCCAAAACGGACGCCTATGACCGTTTCTAGAAATTCGCCATTAATGAAGTCGATTAATCTCTGGAATATAAATAAATGTACCAGTTTTCATCTTTCTAAATAGTTTTTTTTTTAATCTTTTTTTTTGAAATTCAAAGAACGAAAAATTTTCAAATCGATTTTTCTAGAAAACGGTGTATCCTATCGACTTAAAGATAAAGTACCTTTTAGTACTAGAATACCACACAATTTAATAATTCAGAGTAAAAAATGCTTTAAAATGAAAATCAAAAAAGTTAGGCGATAAAATATCCATTGCCCTACCCAAAATGGACGCCTATGACCGGTACTAGAAATTCGCAATGGATGAAATCGATTCCATTTCTGGAAAGTAAATAAGCATACCAATTTTCGTTTTTCTAAATAGAAGCGTTCTGGAGGTATTTAAGAAAAACTAATTACATTACGTCATCTTCAAAGAGCTCTAACTCCCTTAGGAAGCATTTTTGGACTAGGTGAATTGGGTTAAATTGTCTTAAAATTATCTGAGGAATCTCCTGTCTTCGTTTGTCGGTAGAGTTTCTGGACACCCTGTATAACAAAAAACTATTAACCTAAGAGAAAAATCACTAAAGACCTTCTGTTTGGAATGATTCAAAAAACCTAAAAAAACATTGTTCGATGCAAAAAAAATAATTTTAGGAAAAGCCCCTAATCTTTTCCCTCGCCTAGCAAGGTCTTATGCTGTTCAGAATCGCCTGTCATTGTACACATTTCTTCTAAATGACTTACTCAAGCTCATACTTAAATTTAAACTTTACAGGAGAAAGTTTATTTTTCCCCTAAATTTTGCACTTTTCGATTCACCTGGTAGATACACGTGCAGGGCTGATGCCTGCCAGGTCATGGTTTTTAGCCTTGGTGCGCTATGAATTATCACTATACAAATTCCTAGCCTTACAGGAAGACCGTTAGTCGGAGGGTTCAGTAGCTCTTAGACTATTTGTAACTAACTATTCTAATTGGGAAATAAGCCACAATTTATAGAATTGTTAATTAGATAAAATTAGGGACTAATGTACTTCCTGTTTACTTCAAAACTCATATTGCTATAAAAACTTTTAATTTTTCTGTACTTCAAATGTTATTAAGGTTAAAAATCTATATACATGCATTTCGTATCTTTGTTTACTCCTGCAGTTATAAATCTTCTCACTTCAGCTGCTGCTCCTGAGAAAACGAAATATGCACCACAAAACTCCTCTCGTTGATTCGATATGATCCAATCTCGTCATTTGCATGAAATCATTCGAGTTTGAACCAAACTGGGGATATTTTTGTTCAACGTTCAGGATTAATTTGTACCTTGAAGGTGTTCACGCAGATCTGAACACGTTGAATAAAGGCCTTACTCTCATATTGTCTGTACTAAGCTTGAATCAGTGTGCGATATTCTCGGTATATGTAACTGTTTGCGTTCATAGACCAGGCAAACCCTACTGCTGCTAGTTCAGACTTTATCCTAGGGGTTGAAATAAGCACTTGTTTTAACACTCGATCGTTTAATCACTCAGATTAAAATAATGGATGACACATTCTGTGCATTCATGTATTAGTTTTTAAGCTGAAATTTATTTTATGTTTTGTTTTGTTTCGTATATGAATTTATACGAATTTTACAACCTACATGTTCATTAAGTATTGAAACGAGAACGATAAATTACCCCAGTAGACGAAGCAACGAAGCATTAAACCTAGGAATTTTGTGCAGTAAGATGTATCGTCATGGAACTTTTTGCAGTCGATTAGAGAGAGTGTCAGGCAACTTTGTGAACTAAATTCATCTAGGGCAAAAATTTTTGTGCATAAGAAAATGCATTTTAAAAGTGCATCTCGAAGAGGTGAAAATGAAAAATTTAGAACTCGGGCAATATTGATGGAAATGAGTTGAATTTTAATAATCGGGGGTTTTGGGGATCGCTGAGCACGAATTTCATATCGGCGATGGTCTCCAAGGTACCTGGTGCCCACGGTGGAACTCGTCGCCTAGTGTTTTACGTTATAATCATTAAAAATATCAGTCAATATCCATTACTCGGGGGTTTTTGGGGTCGCCACCCACGAATTTAGTGTTGGCGATGGTCTCCAAGATACCTGGTGCCCAAGGTGGAACTCGTCGCCTGCAGTTTTATGTTATAATCATTCAAAATCAGTCAATAGCCATTACTCTGAGGGTTTTGGGGGTCGCTGAACAAGAGTTTCATGTGATCGATGGTCTCTAAAATACCTGGTGCCCAGGGTGGAGCTCGTCGTCTGGAGTATTATGTTATAATTATTCCAAATCATTTAAAACCATTACGAGGGGTATTTTGGGGGTCGCTGAGCACGAATTTTTTTGACGGCGATGATCTTCTGTGTACCTGGTGCACAGTGTAGAACTCGTCGCCTAGAGTTTTATGTTATAATCATTCAAAATCAGTCAATAACCATTACTCTGAGGATTTTGAGGGTCGCTGAACAATAATTTCATGTGTTCGATGGTCTTCAAGGTACCTGGGGCCCAAAGTGGAACTCGTCGTCTGGAGTTTTATGTTATAATTATTACAAATAATTTAATACCATTACTCGGGGAGTTTTGGGATCGCTGAACATGAATTTCATGACGGAGATGGTCTCCAAGGTACCTGGTGCCCAGGGTGGAACTCGTCGCCTGGAGTTTTATGGTATAATTATACACAATCAGTCAATAACCATTACTATGAAGGTTTTAGGGGTCGCTGGGCACCAATTTCATGTTGGCGATGGTCTTCAAGGTAGGTATACAATAATCTAAAAAATACCTGTTAAATTAAATGTTAGTGCACGTATTCATAATCAATTTTCTTTGTATAATATAATGAAAAAATTAATAGAAAAGTAAAATAAAATAAAAAAAATATATTTACTTACTTGAAGTTACCTCTTCCGCAATTTCGAAAACCAAAATTAAAAAACAGCCCAGCTATAGACTGTAGATAATGAAAATTCCTTTAATACCAATCTTAAACGGCTTGATATTATAATATTATTTATTTTATTATTTATCCTATAATTAACAAAACTAATGAGTATAAAATATATGACTTTTTCAAAACACCAACATTAAAAACTTACTTTGCTTTAAATACGGTATCATATTTTAGATGTTTTTTATAATTAATTAAAAATTTTTTAAATATCAGAACTACATAAAAGTGTAGCTTGGAGGTATTCACATATATACTATGCTTTGTTTTTAAACCACGAGCAGTAAAATAAAAAGACAGATTCACACCCAAGAAAGTCAATAGAAAAATCACCATATACATCTTCTTTTTTGGTTGATCATATTGGCCTTCGACGGTAATCCATCAACATTATATTATACTAATACGTCGCTAAAGAGTTCTAAAAACCACTGTTTTTTTTTTATATAAAAACAGACTAGAAATCTAAAAATTAAAATAATACCGCAGAAAACACAAAAAATCGTTGATATATCTTAATTACCCTTGAAATGCCAATTATGTCAAAATTTCATAAATGTCATTAGTGTCAAAATATAACGACAACTGCTTTAAAAGCGACAAAATTTTAAAATAATTTTTAAATAGGTAATTTTTTAGGAAATAATATAAAAGTGTTTTAAGAAAAATTATTAATGAAAAATATGTTTAGCGACCCCCAAAACACCGAAATAATGGATATTGACTGATTTTGAATGAATTTAACATAAAACTGCAGGCGACGGGTTCCACCCTAGGCACCAGGTACTTTGGAGACCATCGCCGACATGAAATTCGTACTCAGAGACCCCAAAAATCCCTGAGTAATGGTTATTGATTGGTTTTGAATGGTTACAACATAAAACTCCAGGCGACGAGTTTCACCCTGGGCACCAAGTAACTTAGAAACCATCGCCGACATGAAATTCGTACTAAGCGACCCCCAAAACCCCCAGATGAATGGTTTTTCGCTGATTTTGAATAATTATGACATAAAACTCCAAGCGACGAGTTGCACCCTGGGAACCAGGTACCTTGGAGACCACCGCCAACATTAAATTGTGTTTAGCGACTCCAAAAACCCCCGAGTAATGGTTATTGACTGATTTTGAATGGTAATAACATAAAACGCTAGGCAACGAGTTCCAACCCTTGGCACCAGGTACCTTGGAGACCATCGCCGACATGAAATTCGTACTCAGCGACCCTCAAAACCCCCAGGGTAATCGTTTTTGGCTGATTTTGGATAATTATAACTAAAAACTCTAGGCGACGAATTCCACCCTGGGCACCAGGTATCTTGGATGCCATCGCCAACATTAAATTCGTGGCCGGCGACCCCAAAAACCCCCCGACTAATGGATATTGACTGATTTTTAATGATTATAACATAAAACTCTAGGCGATGAGTTCCACCGTGGGCACCAGGTACCTTGGAGACCATCGCCGATATGAAATTCGTGCTCAGCGATCCCCAAAACCCCCGAGTATAAAAATTCAACTCATTTCCGTCAATATCTCCCAAGTTCTAAATTTTTCATTTTCACCTCTTCGAGATGCACTTTTAAAATGCATTTTCTTATGCACAAAAATTTTTGCCCTAGATGAATTTAGTTCACAAAGTTGCCTGACACTCTCTCTAATCGAATACAAAAAGTTCCATGACGATTCATCTTACTGCACAAAATTCCTAGGTTTTGGGCTTTTTAGTGCTTCGTTGCTTCGTCTACAGATAAATGAAACAATACGCAGAAAATAGTATATTGTGCAACAAGTGCAGAAAGGTACTAATTTCTCACGAGTTTGAAAAGTTGCGGTACGAGCGCAAGCGAGTGCCGCAATTCAAACGAGTGAGAAATTACCTTTCTGCACGTGTTTCACACTATACTTTTTCTACAAGCACATTTTTTCCTAAAAATAAAAATCACAATTTCCAAACGACGATTAATTATAATAGGTACCTATGTGATAAATTTTAAACTGTATTTAATTAATACCTACTAATCAATTTAAATTCCTTATACCTAAATAAATTGCACAGAAATCAGTTAAAAAATTAATGCACTGCCTTAATTTGTTTAAATTTAAACAATTATTACACATTATTGATATTATATTTATGCAGTCACGGATTTACACAAAACCTACTTCATTCGACGTCTCTTGCACAGGTTGCTAAATCCTTATTGGTTATTTGATAATTATAAAATGTTTAATAAGAATAAAATTGTAAAATAAAACAATTGTAACATCCATAATTTAGTTTCTATGCTATAGTTAAATATAATAATTGTCTTATAGGTTATATATTTGTCTAAAGTTTAACCACGGATGTAAACAGAATATAACGTTACTCAGAATGCGGTAGTCCACGGATGTAAACAGAATATAACGTTACTCAGAATGAGGTAGTCAACTGTGCAGAAAAGAACTTTGCGGCACAGAAACGTCACTTTGCGGCACAGAAACGTCACTTTTCTGCACACTAATGTCAAATATCTTATACTGTGAGAAAGTATCAAGTTTGCTAACATAAAACCGTGCAGAAAAGTGCACTTTGAATAGTGGTTGTAGAAAAAGAATATTTCAAACAACTAAGATAGCTATCGCTCACCCTGGCCTAATTCAGTCTCCGAAGGTGTGTACTCGTCTTGTCCTAATATTAAATATAAACTATGAAAATTCAGAATAGAAGCAAACAAAACAATATTTTATCTAATAGAGTTTATTGTTCAATAAAGATATAATAAAAATGTGACTTATTAAATGCATTAACAAATATGGTATGCGGCAAAATAAACAGTACTGAAATTCGTATGCCTCCAATTTGTATGTGTCATGCGCCAAAACGTACTGAGTGGTTTCTGGTTTTCGAAGGTCGTTATAACGTATGTGAGTCTCGTGATAATGTTAGGTGCTTCAGAATGGTTCTCAATTTGGCAGAAAAAAATTTTATGGCGGAGTAGTATTTTCGGTCATACGGAAAAGGTCACGAAAACGGTCTAAACTTAAAATCAACAATAGTTTCAGCAGGACGGGACCACCTGTCGCACTGCCAGGGAGTCTCTTCGAATACTGCGCTTTTATTTTGGTATTAGCCACTCACCAGAACTAACGCCACCAGATGCGTACATAATATGGGCAATGCTAAAGGAGTCGGACAAATTCACCATCCGCCATTTCGGAATTCCGGACTAGAATTAGAGATGTTTTCGTGCCAGAGGCCGTAGCGGATCTAGAAATTTGCCTTGGAAGGGGAAATTTGCGTTTGGGGGAACTTCCAATGAAAAACCAACCAAAAGACATAAAAAAGATAAACTCAGATTACATACAAGACATAAATAATAACTTATAGGCATTAAGTTCCCTTAATATTAATAACTAGCGTGTTTATTGGGTTGAATTTGTCTTTCTGTGGTTTCGTTTTCGTATTAGCTACTATATTTTTATGTTTGAACAATTTTTTTCTTTAATTTTGGGCCTAGTTAGCGGGGAAAATTTACTCATTTTTGCTCTCCGTAGATCCGCTACTGGCTAGAGGGCATCTTTAAAATCTGTTTTATCGGGAACGTGCGTGGTCGTGAATAATGTGTGTAAGGCGATATCACGTGTACTAGATATACAGGGTGTCCAGAAACTCTACCGACAAACGAAGACAGGAGATTTCTCATATAATTTTGAGACATTTTAACCCAATTCATCTAGTCCGAAAATGCTTCCTAAGGGAGCTAGAGATCTTTGAAGATGGCGTCTTGTAATTAGTTTTTCTTAAACACCCTATTATAGATACCCTATTATACTATAATCACATGAAAGATGCACTAGAAATAAACAAACCAAGACCAAATGTTGAACGTTACAAGGAGTACTCCCAAATCATGATTTAAAATGTATATACATTGTAAATCCCAAATCATTATTTACAAAGTTTATACATTGTAAATCATGATTCGGGAGTACCCCTCTTAACATTCAACGTGTTTTGGTTTGTTTATTTCTAGTGCATCTTTATTATGATTGTAGTATAGTTTTCTGTAGTATAAATTCTTTCCAAGTAGCGTTTGTAAGCTGTTCGGGATGCCATATACACGTAATTCAATGGTATATTTAGGACAGTCAATTAGGAAATAGTCTATACTGTCTACTACAGCACAAACTGAACACTTTGGAGCTTCGCTGTTTGAGAATAGGTATGCGTGTGTACACCTACTATGGTTCAATCGCAGACGTGTTAGTATTACTTGGGATCTGCTGCTTGTTGCTGTTAGCTGTCACGGAGAAATGCTACTTTTAAGCTGTTTTAATTTCGAAACTGAATTTTTCCACTCCGGGTTTCACGCACTTAACACTTTATTTTTGAAAAAGGCTTTTGAATCAGTTACCATACTCGGATTTTTGACCTCTTACATCTGCTAATTCATTGCCTTCGATACCGATGTGGCAAGGTCTTCACAAGAAATTTAGTGTACCTACTGAAGTTTTTTTATCTTTCTGAAGTTACAATTTTATAATTTTCTCTATGGGATGTTTCGGGTAGAGATTTTCCTTAGCTTTAATTGCAGGGAGGCAATCGGAAAGAATGACACTGTAGGAGATGCTTTTGGTGTTAATGGCTTTGAACGGTGGAAAAATTTGTTATGAGTATATGATAGAATAAGTAGGAAGGTCAAATTTTAAGGGACCATCTGATGTAATAATAGGTGCACCATCTCCCTGTTCGGTTTTTGATGCGTCTGTAAATATTTTAAACCAGTCTTTGTACTCCTGGTTCAAGATAAGGTTAAGTTCTGCTTTAAAGATTGCTGGATTTGTTTGGTCCTTAATGTTTAAGTTTAATGCTCCTGTTTTTGCTAGGGGCCTATATATCCCTGAGATTTTTAAATTGTATTTATAGGGGTTCGAGTTGATATATTTAAACGAATAATAAATTATTGATTAACTAAAAAATAATCATAAATAATTACCGTTAAATACCTATTGTATACAGGGTGTATCATTTAGAATGTCCAATCTTTGAGTTGTAGATTCTAGATGTTAAATTATTAAGATTTAACCCAAATCACTTATATAAAATGTGGCTCCTTACTGAGTTACAGGGTGCTTTATTTAATAATTTTATAACTATTTTTACCCAGTACTTTAAAACTATTTGTCGTTTTCTTATCGTGCTTGGCAGAAAGTGTTACTACTATACATCCTACTAAATTATGATAAATAAACGTTTCTAGCTACTACCAGAGGCGTACGACAGGGGACAGTGAATGGTTAATTCTTCACAAATTCTACGCGACTGGGGGAATTACTATTTTAGCGCAATTTTTCGATTCTTCAATACTTTCTATGTAAATAATATACTCTTCATTGGTAACGATAAAGCCATTAGTTTTCTAGATATTTGAAGTTAAAAATGAAACAGCACAGTTATTTTGATTAATTTATGATAACCTGTGATCCAAAATTATTGTCACCATAGGTGGCTCTGAACGACAGAGATAGCTACACAGTGCATGTCTATTACGTCAACTTTGCAGTGTACGTCAACTTGACAAGAAAAGTTAGGTTATGTAGAGATGTTGGTTGTCGACATACACAGCATCTTGTTTGATTTTATTTATTATTGTTACTTATAATTTTGTTAATTCTTTTTATTTTTGATTAAAGTTCTGTGTTAAAGGTTTTGACTGACTTTTTATGTTTTATAATGTTAATCAAAATTCATTGATAAACCAGTGATATCTATAAATTCAGATTAAAACAAGACATACGTAATTTTTTGCAAGGCTAGCTTTGATCCCAATAATTGTGGATCGCTCGTTATGATTCATTATGAATAGGTAATATTTAAAAACTGTTTGTACCCAGTACTCTAAAACTATTTGACGTATCCTTATCAAACCTGGCAGAAAATGTAGGTACTGTAGACCCTACTAAATTAAGTTAAATAATCGTTTCTGGCTGTTACCAGAGGTGTACGACAGGAGAAAGTGACTGGTTGACCCTTCCCAAATTCTGCGCTACTGACCGGAATTGCTATGTTCGTGTAATTTTTAGATTTTCCAATGCTTTTTATGTAAATAATTTACTCTCCATTAGTATCAATAAAATCATTAGTTTTCGAGATATTTTAAGTTAAAAATGAAGCGACACAATACATTAATCAAAATATATGTGCCGTTTCATTTTTAACTTCAAATATCTCGAAAACTAATGACTTTATCATTACCAATGAGGAGTCAATTATTTACGCAGAAAGTATTGGAGAATCTAAAAATTGCACTAAAGTAGTAGTTTCCAGTGGCGTACAATTTGAGAAGTGTCAACCATTCACTGTCCCCTGTCGTACGCTTCTGGTAGTAGCTAGAAACGTTTAATTATGACAATTTAGTAGGGTGTATAGTAGCCACACTTTCTGCCAACTATGATAAGAATACGTCAAATAGTTTTAAAGTACTGGAGAAAAATAATTTTTCAATTTTTAACCCTTATCCGGGCAACATATGTTACTTACGTAACCGGGCAACTCGGGTCCGTTGGGCCCACCACTGTTCTTGAATGTACTATTCATATTTATTATTATTATTATTATACAATAATATCGAGCCAAAGCAGAGCTTATATGGCTCAAAGTACAAAAATAATTGTAGGTCTTAAACTAAATAATATAACATAAAACAAATTCTTACAAAATAAAAATTAAATTAAAGTAAATATTCAAAAGAATTGGTTTTCATAAAAGTTGTTACAACAATAGCAAATTAAAAAAGATACAAAAATTAGAAAGTAAGTATACCGAAAAATTACAAATTTTTTTCTCATAAAAAAAACATAAAATATATCCTTATATTTTACAACAACTATTTTAACAAAAATTGCTAATATTACACATACAATGTCCAGTTAGTTCTCATCAAACCTGTTTTTTACTCATATTTTTCCCATATGTTTCCCAATTTACCCATATGTTTCTAATATTCTTTTTTGATTTTTTAATAAAGTTAAATTTAAATTGTCTAGATTAAAAAAAGTGGCTACTATAGTATGCGGTCTACCTCGAGGGTGAGATCTACCTGAAAGGTTTGCACAAAATAAAGAAATGCAAGAAAACTTTTGTAGAAAAAATATGTATTCACAAGTAATAAACATTTGCAGTAATAAACAACGGAACAAGTTGCTCATCCACCACCGTTATGTTTTTTACTGGTAAATAGTATTTTTGAAAGTTTTGGTTGACTTGATTCCACACATCGCGTATTGCTGCTACTTTGTCGTTCTTTCTTCGTTCAGACCTCGTCTCCTTATCGTCAAATCGAACAAATCTTAGCATATTTTTGAATCGTTTTAACCCCATGGTATATTAGGTCCATAAAACTTACTCCAAAGTATATCTACATTATGGATGTTGACACTCAGGTGCCCTGCAGTTAGTTGTACCTAGTCCAATAAAGGCATATATAGCCCTCTAGAGTCGGAATATTTCCAGTTCTCTATTCGCAAGACTTTTTCGGCTCCTTTATTTGTACACTTTACTATTTTGTTCACAATTTTTTCTTTCACAAACAAACAAAAGGAATCAACAGGATCATCTACACTTTGACTAGGGGCTAACATTACTTTGTACACTTTGCTATTTATTAAGTCGCAGGATCGCATACGTCCTGTCGGTTGTGGTTGATTCGTCCAGTTAATTCCATCCTTATTTTTAATAATTACACACTCTGAAATCTGGGAACTTGTAGCTACACTTTCCTCTTCATTATCACTCAATACTACTTGCTGATCATCCTCTTCACTTGCTTCCGAAAGATAATCTTCAATTTCAGAGTTACTTTCAATGCCACCTACTTCAGGAGATTCTTCATCATCGGAATCCCATAAATTATAAAAAATATCTTGCAGTTCTGCAGCTGATAATGGTTTTCGGGACATTTTATTCGCAATATCTATTTTCACTGTAATTCAATATAATTTTAGGAGCTTAGTTGTCGACGCTAACATCGATGTCAAACGACTGATAGCAGATGTACGATTTATTTCAAAATATGTATAAGTACCTACCTAACAATATTATTGCATTCCAACAATGATTAACAGTTTTTAAAATTAATTTATAATAGATATAACACCTATTATTTTAAAAATCGCTTTGATGTTTACATCACAGAGACGTTTACGTTGTTTGTTGCAGTTAAAGTCTAACTTTATTATTGGATTTCTGGATTCATAAAAGTCGTTTAGATAATCCACCAAAACATTTCCTGACTGCCAGATTAACTTCTGTGACAAATATTTAGACTTGAGGTATAAATACAAAAAGGGTCCGACGGGCCCGTGTTGCCCCTTTACGTGAAAAAATTCTTTCGACGCAATAATTTCAAAAATGATAATGAATATTTTGAATAGCTCATGACTATGTTGAAGGAAACATACTTCTAAACAAATTCAGTGATGTATAAAATTCAACAAAAAAATTTCTATCAGTTTATGATAAAAGAATTGGCGTCTCGGGCCCGTTGGACCCACCTTGCCCGGATACGGGTTAAATAAAACGCCCTTTAACTCAGTAAGGAGCCATATTTTATTTAAGTGATTTGGGTTAAGTCTTAATATTTTGAGGTCTAGAATCCACAACTCAAAGATTGAACATTATTAATGATACACCCTGTATAGACAAATTCGTACTAATTTTTTATCAATTTTCTTAATTTTAAATATTCTAGAATCACATTATAATCCGGTCAACTTAGACATCAAAATGCTTGGCAAATAACAAAAATTGCCGGAGAGCCAAATTTTGGTGGAGAGCTAGAGTTTACCATAACAAATAAAGTTTTAAAAGTCCCCATCGATCCCATGTGTGCGTCAAAAGTTATTCGGGGTCAAAGGTCAAAATTTGAAATTTTTTGGATTTTTTTCGAAAACGGTAAGTTTTATCAAAAAAAACCTTAAACCAAAGTTGTAAATCTTAAAATTCTCTACAAGAATAGTCCTTACTATTTTTTTCCTAAGAGTTGCCATTCCTGAGATATCGCGATTCAAAGAGTCACATTATACATGATATGCACACGTTCCCACACCACCTGTGGGGTAGTGTACTCGGCGCGTTTTTTTTACCGTGGTTTCCCCTGTAGTCCTACTCCACTAACTGTTTTGACAATTTTAGGATAACTTAAGGAAACAATACCGGTCAAGTTCTAGATATTACCTTATTATTGATATTGATTATTGATATTGTTAATATTAATATTTTAATCAGATTCATATTCTTGAAAGTCTACTTCAACAGTCAAGTCTTCTTCGATTTCATCTTCTTCCTCTTCCTCTTGCTGGATGTTCAAAAATTGTTCAAATGTGACTGAGTCATTGGTCTCTTCATTAAAATCACAGGAGTCTTCCTCTGTTGTACTAAACTGGACATTTGAGCAAGAGTGACTTTGGCAGTTGGTACACACTAGAGAACACAGCAACCCGACTTTTTTACATCCACATTTGGCACTACAACCTTTTTTGCAATTGCAAAAAATAGTGTTAAGGAGTTTTTCTGGAGCAGGTGGGAGTAAGGTTTTAATCGGTTCCAGAGTATTATCTATTAATTTCCAACCCCAGTCTTCTGGATTCAGTTCATTGCCTAGCCATGTTTGAACTTGATAATATACCTACTCGATACAAATGTTGAAAAGCAGATGCTGATGTTGGAGGAAGACATGATAGTTGTACTTGTTTCATGTTTCGCGTATTTTTTACAAAAGTTAAGTATCGGTATTTATCAAGACAAATAATTTTTTTTTGGAGCTCCATAAACCGCAAGAAGAAAGCGAATTCCTTCCGTAATTATTGTTTGCGGTGTAGAATCAAGTTCTGTAAAAACTTTACAGCAGTCAGTCAAATCTTTTTTTTTCGAATAATTTAAGTACTGACGTTTTGCCCCTTCTGTACATTGCGGACGTAATGTCGCAGCCGGTTATCGCATGTAAAAATAAAATGTACTTTTGGCATTTGGGATAAGCCGATAAACTATTCGAAGAATATATCTCTGTTCGCTGTTGAGCCCTTCCAGGTTTCAGAAAATAAATAACTTTATCTACTGGAGTCCTTGCAGTAATTAGTACCAACAAATCAACACCTTCACCAACTACAATTGTTGTGTTTGTTGCCTTAAATTTTTCAATTGCTGTCTCAATTATAAGGACATCTGCGTCATTTTTAACTTGTTTCACTTCAATATTCGCAGCTGTTAATTTGTCAGTTAACATTTCAGCTTTCTTCTTGCGGTTTATGGAGCTCCAAAAAAAATTATTTGTCTTGATAAATACCGATACTTAACTTTTGTATAAAATACGCGAAACAAGAAACAAGTACAAGTCAACCATCATGTCTTCTTCCAACATCAGCATCTGTTTTTCAACATTTGTATCGAGTATATTATCAAGTTCAAACATGGCTAGGCAATGAACTGAATCCAGAAGACTGGGGTTGGAAATTAATAGATAATACTCTGGAACCGATTAAAACCTTACTCCCACCTGCTCCAGAAAAACTCCTTAACACTATTTTTTGCAATTGCAAAAAAGGTTGTAGTGCCAAATGTGGATGTAAAAAAGTCGGGTTGCTGTGTTCTCTAGTGTGTACCAACTGCCAAGGTCAGTCTTGCTCAAATGTCCAGTTTAGTACAACAGAGGAAGACTCCTGTGATTTTAATGAAGAGACCAATGACTCAGTTACATTTGAACAATTTTTGAACATCCAGCAAGAGGAAGAGGAAGAAGATGAAATCGAAGAAGACTTGACTGTTGAAGTAGACTTTCAAGAATATGAATCTGATTAAAATATCTAAAGAAATCAAAACAATAGTTAACCTAATAATCAATAGCAATATCAATAATCAATATCAATAATAAGGTAATATCTAGAACTTGACCGGTATTGTTTCCTTAAATTATCCTAAAATTGTCAAAACAGTTAGTGGAGTAGGCCTACAGGGGAAACCACGGTAAAAAAAAACGCGCCGAGTACACTACCTCACAGGTGGTGTGGAAACGTGTGCATATTATGTATAATGTGACTCTTTGAATCGCGATATCTCAGGAATGGCAACTCTTAGGAAAAAAATAGTAAGGACTATTTTTGTAGAGAATTTTAACATCTACAACTTTGTTTTAAGGTTTTTTTTGATAAAACTTACCGTTTTCGAAAAAAATCCAAAAAATCTCAAATTTTGACCTTTGACCCCGAATAACTTTTGAAGCACACATGGGATCGATGGGGACTTTTTAAACTTTATTTGTTATGGTATACCCTAGCTCTCCACCAAAATTTGGCTCTCCGGCAATTTTTGTTATTTGAAATGTCTATATAGACCGGGTTATTACTGAAACCATTCTCGTGGATACTTTTTTTTAATATCTCAAACCGTACCAAAATCTTCTGTTAACGTTGTTAACGTTTTAATCAATTTTTTTGGGTGGTTTTTTTCTTTTTGTATTAGTTGCATTGTTTATTAGTTCTTTGGGAAATACATTACTTTTCAGAGAAATTCTCCTTCCATTATATTTCACCGTCTTGGAGTGAATAATCAGACTCTTCGGAAGATTATGATCTTAACAGGCAGGGCCCCCGCTACCATATGTGCAAAGTGTTCAATGCACACGGGCGCCATCCTTTAGGGGCGCCAAAACCCGGGGTCAAAAATTGCAAAAAAAGCAAAGAAACAAAAAAACAAAAATTAATTTTAAAATAAAAGTAGAGAAATTAAATAGGATTCAGTTTAAACACACACGAAATTTTATTAGTATATCATCCATCTACTGCCGATTCCCATTTACGCGAACATGTCAGAAGTCAAGCATTTTAATTTATTTTGTTATGCTTTTATTCTCTTTGTTTCATTTTGAAATTTTAGCATACTAATAATATTCCATTTACTCACGGTTTTTGTTGTAAATTTAAAAAAACCGCTTATATTGACATACAATTTGTCATACACATAGCTAACAAGAAAAGAAGTGATACCTAATTATGTGCCGATGTCTGCTTTTACTCTGGGGGTAAAAGGGGTATTCTCAGGGGAATACGCCCGAGAATACCTGGAGGTATTCTCGGGGGTCGTTTTCATGATTTTTTTAACAAAAAAAGGGACCAACATTATTTTTAACTTACTTACGTAAGTTAAAAAATATAGCTAAGACGTTAAAAAAATATAGCTTCTTTTAAACACTTTAAATTTTTTTGTTGTTGAAAAATGAACATAAATTTACTGGCAAATAACTTGAAAACTATTGAAAAGTATTGACAGAGAAAAATCTTTATAGAAAAAAAGTTATTTAAAGTTAGTCATTTTATCCAATTCCGGATTTTTTTGAACGTATGTTTTTTCACCCCCGAGAAGGGGTGAAACTCACATTCTAAAGTTCAGTTTTCTGGTTTATTTCAAACACCTACCTACCTTCAAGAAACTTCAAAAAATAAATAAAAAACATGATTCAAAATGCCTTAAGGGGCGCCAAAATCCTTTTTTGCATAATGGCGTCAGTACCCCTTACGGGGGCCCTGTTAACAGGTCTGTTCATCAAGTTTGTGATTAGAAAGATTTTACCAGGAAGGACCGATATTTTAGTTCTTCTTTGCCTTGTTATTGGTTTGTCAGATTGTCTCATAGCTTCAATGTACTTTTTAAAGTTGGCATCCAAGGCTTCAGCTGCAATTTCATTGTTAGCTTTAGAACCTTTAGAGGAAGGCAGCATGCCTAAAACCTTATTACTATCCAGTGGAATAGTACCAATTTTTTTGAAAACCAGAAACAACATTAGCTAGGAGGTCTGGAGGATTCTTTCTGGACGTTGTTTTCATTTTTGAAAGATGGACCTTCAAGTATGTTTAAGTGGAAAAAAAAGCTACGTCAAAAGGTTGCCTAGGATGTATAGAGTTACTTGGCAAAAAAAAAAAGAATGTGTGTGTACTTTGTACGCACGTAAGGAGTTATACTTCTATTAGATGATTTCAACGAAATAAATATACTTTCAACAGGTTATTTCTAGTTAAAGATTAAAATAATTTTTACTTACTACTTTCCAAAAATGTTTATTAAAACAATACTAAAAATAAAAAAAAAAAGTTAGATAACACACGGATACGAACCGAGGACCTCTCGATCTCCGGTCGAACGCTCAACCACCGAGCTATACTCCCTTTGCTTTAACAGGTTATAAGATTTCTCATACATACTGACAAATTCAATAGACCAAGTGAAGTATACAAAAATACTTTAAAATTTAAAGTAAATATACTTACTATTATTACAAAATATTTTATTTCCGAGGAAAACAAATCCAAAGACAAAAAAATTATAATAAATAATACATTTACTAAAAACACTAATATATTCTTTTAATGATTTATTTCCGCTGATACATACATGAAAGATTAGCAACGAACTACATACTGTCTGTCTGCGCATGCGCTAGGGAATTATAAAATTTCACCCTCGATCGTAAAGAAGTATAACTTCAAAAAATAAACAAATTTGGTGGTATGTTTCTGTCAAATTTTAATGACTTCTATAGATATGTATGAGGATAAGTTGTCGCCTAACAAACACTTTCACTTTACTCCATCGGATTGTGATTAATGAGGTATTCCTATAATCTTGGTCAAATCTTGACAGGAATCAAGAAAGGACATTTCTCAAGAGAAACGTAAGGCATATTTATAAATACTGAAACTAGTATTTATGAATAACTAACTAATAACTCTAAACGTATTTGCACACAGAAAATATCTGTATAAAGTTAGTTTTGAAGGCCTGGTCTATAAACGTCGTGAATGTTGAACCCACTATGAAATGCAACTCAGAATCTTTTCTTAATTTATTATTTTCGAATACACGTAAGGTCTATTGTTAAAACTCAACATTTTCTTCACAAATTAATTCTATTTTATACATGTCGTATATGTATACACGACTAAACCTATATGGAATTAGTATGTATTTGAAACCTGGAGCTGTTGGAAGCTATAGGTGTAGGTATTTCAATTTAAACGATAAGAAGAAGAGTTCGTGTGCCAAGGACTATATGGCTGGAGAAAGTTACGGGATTCCGAGTTATCCAGGCAGCAAAAGATGGATCACTTAACCCATTTTCTACCAGAATATCAATAAATATATTCTTTCATAAATATAACTGCAGATGGCAATGGAATGAATCTAAATAAACATAAAAATATGTTTTTAGTAACTTTTTTTATAAACATAAGAAAAAACGCTGTGACCATATGGTCACACAGGGAGCTTACCTATATATACATAATGTATTGACTATTGTGTATGAAAAATGTCAAATCAGTCAATGCAAATCCTAAATTTTTTTTACAATGTGTACGTATCACAGATGAACACCTTCTCCAGCGAGCCTGCGTCTTTTACCGTTAGAACTGGACAACAATATGATCAATTTTGTCATATCGTAGATTCTCGGACACTCTCATCATTGACAGACTATTCCTGCTTACTGCAGGCTTACCAGGACGACTAGGTGGAACTCCATATTTCCGCGTTTTCCGCAACTTTTCTTTGAGAACTTGTATAAAGTACCCACACGTTATGTAGGCACAAATCTAAAAGCCAAGTAAAAAGATGCGAATACCAGCTTTTACTTCTGATGCCAATTCTGTATCGTGCTACATCTCCATACATTCTATCCTTGCCACCCATGAACGTAGTATATTTTGCAATAATCAAAGGACTTTGTATTTGAACAATTTTCTTCTATTGCTTAGAGTGCCTCTTGACTAAACTTTGAGGACGTATGCTATAGCAAGATACTGGAAGAGGCTGGAAAATTCTTGAACGCAGTATATTTTTTTGTTTCTTGTAAAGTATGTTCAAACATATCTTTGTCAAAAAATAGTTCGAGTTGTAATGGACTCATGTTTTAAAATCCATAACTTTCAGATTAATTCACGTTTTAAAATTTTTTATTATGTATAAAATTTCACTGTATCCATTGCGTGATCTCAGCTTTTTTAGAAATTCTACTTTTTTATTTGTTTCCTTATTTATTTGACTCCCCTGCTCATCAGGTTCTTTTGTCTTTATTTTATTCACAGAGGCTTACTCCTCTTGTCGCCACTTCTACTACCACCATCTTCGTCGACGGAATTTTTCTCCGGGCTCTCATGAACATCTAGAGGACAAATAAACACCGGTATCCCATAATTTTCTATATTTTCGTCGTCATATCACATAGTCAGTGCTTTCTCTAATGTAAAACCAGATATAAAAGGAAAAACAGAAAACCTATCATTTATCACGTATTATACCTATGTGACCGTATGGTCACAAACAAATATAAGCAGCTCTGCTACATTTGGGACAATACTTTTGTAAAAAATTGTATAAAAATGTGTTAAACAAATTCCTCTAGATTCTATTTTTCCAAAAATATTTTTAGTATCTTCAAAAATAAGATTAAAAAATATTACATACTCAAGGTGAACGTTATTTTGATCCTTTTTCGTTGTAACACCACCAAATAATAACTATAACACGACCTTGCCAGGGAATAAATCAGGTACTGAGTATGTTATTCGTTAAGTAGATGTCTCTAGTCTGCATGTTTGTGTAACCAGTTGCATATATCGCTGTATGTGTTAAATATTGTATATTTAAGAAGGGCCATTTAGTGTGACCATACGGTTACGCTAGCAGAAAACGGGTTAAATTGGTGTCTTCAACATCAAAACTGGAACATTGGAAATTGGCATTGCAAATTTTCAAACGAAAGTACGATGTGTAAAATCAGATGATTAACGAATTCGTGCACTTAGAGGGCAAGGAGGAACGCCCGAAAAATTATTTTTATTAATGCCATACTCTTTGTTGGAGTACAAAGGACTCATTTCGTATGGGTTCTCTGAGATCCCATGTTGGAATATTTTCCTAGCGGCGCACTGTGGCTGCAAATGCCGAAAACGTGGTCATGAACCTTTAAAAGCATATATTGTTTATACACTTTAAAATTACTTTCGTTCTTAAGGGTTTGTGGCATCGCTGATTCACTAGTTTACAACCAATTTGCGACTGGAATGTAATATGCTGTTTTTTGTTAATTTTTGCTCTCTGAATATGACTATGATGATAAAAAGTTCCTAACACGTAAGATTTTTGAGTTATGATTTTTTTCAAAAAAAAATGAGCTACGATTTTTGAGTTGAAACTTTTTTTTAAAACAGTCATTTGTAATATATCGGGGAGTGATGTTATCAAATTAACATTTTTTTCTCAAAATTGTGCATAATTTGACAACACTGGGATATCTAATGTCTACGAATACCACATTAACATTAAATAAAGAATAAACCAAAGGTAATCCTTAATCAGTAAACCTACCCATTTAAACTTATATAAACTTTAGTTCTAAACCGTTTTAACGACTATGTTACTTCTGCATGACAAAAGTGTCTGTGTTTTTAAGGAAAAGCAAGCATAAAATTGAATATCCAGATATTATCTCAGCAATAAAGCCGGTTTTCCATGGAGAAGATTTACCAGTTCCAGGACCCACGGAAAATTGGGAGGAAGATTTGGAAATGTATGGCGATAAAAGTAAACCCGATGATGTAACAGAAAAGAATGATTCTTATTTTCACGAAAGCGACGAAAAGCACCTTATATCATCCAACATGCCGAATTACATGTAGTTCGAGACCTTCACTTGTCCAAATACATGCTTAACTCTAGGTTCTAGATTACAATAATGGATTTTTTTAATGGAATTTACTAGCCAGTAAAACGTATAATATTTAGGAACCGTAACCAGGAGCTATCCTAGTTTTTTACTATGCAGGATAAAATGTGTGTTCGTGTTAATCCACATAGTGTTATGGGAAAATTGGGATTGCACAAAATTGTGTACAAAAGACTTACTATATTTTTTGTTTCTAGTTCTGAACTTATGTGTATACAGGGTGATTGATTAGTAGGGTAAAGCTCAATAGCTCCGCTATAGTAATAGATAGCAATAAAAGTTAATAACAAAAATTTTAGCCACCTTTGAGGTTCACATTACAAAATTAGTTAGAAATGATTGGATGAGCCCAGAGAGGTTGAAGAGGGCGAAACACATTTCTAAGAACTGGCGTTTGGATCTTTGATTCTATTCAAAAAATTTTTCCCAGCCCGAAATGGTGGATGTGTGAATTATTCGTAAGGGGATTTTTCCACATTCTCTATTTCATTTGTTTAATTAGTTAGAATGTTACAGTGTTAGTATTAGTTAGAATGTTAGGGTGTTCGATAACACAGTGGAAGACCAAACTTTTGTTTTTTTAAATGGAACACCCTATATTTTATTTTAAATTCGAAATCCTCTTAACCTTTCCATCACAAAAACATAAAGGTTTGTTATGTTACACAGGGTATTTACAAAGTTATAACCAATTTTATATGAAAATCGTAACGAGTTCAACTCCCTGTACAAATAAAAATAAGCAAAACAACAATGGTTTATTAATGCAATATTTTTTAGCGTATTGTCAAAATTTTCAAGATTGGACGATATTGCTAATTTTCTTTATATCAAATACAGGGTGAGTCAAAACGCAAGTACATTATTTTCTCAGTGATTTTAAATGGAACATCCTGTATTTTATAGCACTATTGAAAAGTACCATTACCGTACTTAAATTTTTAGATAACATTCCCTATGTCTAAATGTATTAGTTTTCGAGATATTTTCATTTTTCAATGGACCAGTAGCGTGGCCACCCAAATCACCAGAATTTAATAAACTGGACTGATTTTTTTGGGGTTACGTTAATAATGAAGTTTATAAAATACCTCCAACAACAAGGGATGAGATGAAAAATAGAATGCAAAGTGTATTTCGATGTGTTAATTTACAAATGCTCCGTAGAGTAAGTAGCTCATTCAATGATCGTTTTTAGGCGTACATAAATGTGTTAGGAGATCATTTTGAACACCTTATGTAATTAAATATTAAAAATATTTTATTAAAAGTAGCTTCTAATTTTTTCAAACATGTTTTTTTGCAAAATGTATTACTGATAAATTATGTTTCGTTCTTTATTTGTTACATTTACATACAAAAGTAGTGTTTAATTGTCTTCACAAAATATTGTATTTTGTGTTGTGTGTTTTTTTGTAAAATTTATTACTAATTTTCTTTGTTTATTTGTTGCATTTACATAAAAAGATGGGGTACATAGGCTGCAAAGCTGTCTCGCCTCCTCGTGGTGCACACTGGGTAACGCTAAATGAGCAGCAACATCGAACCGCCAGACCATCTTTCAGATCTCCTGGCGAACACATTGCAGTACAACCATGCAACAAACAAAAAACGGTTCTTCTCAGAATCATCTGACAATTGGACCAACAATCCGAGTATGCCAAATAAACATTGAACGTATTAGCAGAAGCAAGAGCGAATACATCAGCAAGCTCCTTGCAAAACATAGCATTGACATAGCCACAGTTCAGGAAACACACACTGCTGATGACTTACAACTGAATAACCGAGGTCAAATTCCAGGATATAGATTGGTAGCCTCACTTAATCACCCACAATATGGAATTGCTACCTATTGTAGAACAGATATAAAAAATGTTAGCACCGTACATTTTTACTCATCCCAAGAACTCTTCATACTGGCAACCGTAATAGACAAGATCACAATAGTTAATATATATAAACCACCAAACGCAATATGGCCACCAGAAGTGCTTCCCTCATTCCCGCATCCATCAATATATACGGGAGACTTCTATAGTCATCACACTACATGGGGCTATAACCAGTGTAATCTCCAAGGCGAACAAGTGATTAAATAGGCGGAGCTCAAGCATCTTAGACTTTTGCACGATGCAAAACAGAAGCCTACCTTTTTTTCCGCTAGATGGCAGAAAGGCTACAACCCAGATCTTACATTTATATCCGCCAAAGATGACTGCCATAATCATGCAACTAGAGAAGTTCTTGATAATTTCCCAAAATCGCAGCATAGGCCGGTGATAACAACTACGGGCATCACTATTCCCATTATAAACTCAATTCCTCTGCCTAGATGGAACTTTCGTAAGGCAAACTGGGATAAGTACCAAGCACAATTGGAGAAAGATATCAGATATATTGAGCCTAAGGTAGAAAACTACGGAAGATTCGCAAAAACTTATAATTAGCTGTGCTAAAAAACATGTTCCACGTGGCCTAACCAAATCCTACATCCCATGCTGGACCGAAGAATGCAAAGACCTCTATGATCAATATGAGCAAACCAGAGACCCAGATCTAGGGGAACAACTTCTAGAGTCTCTAAATTCTGCAAGAACTACCACGTGGAGGGAAACTCTCGAAAGCCTTAACTTCACGCATAGCAGTCGCACTGCCTGGAACCTGCTCAAAAAACTGGACACAGGCGCTAGTATCCCAACAACTAACTCTTCATTACCAAATCCAGAAGATATAGCGAAACGCATTGCGCAAATCTCCAAACCAGTCATAGAAAAGGCTCATAAAAGAGAAGTACGATATCAGCTCAAAAAGATCAAAACTGCATCTCAACAAAGCCTACCCATTATGAGGCAAATAGAGACCGAAGAACTTTTCAACGCTCTAGACTTAATTAAGTGCCGCAAAGCTGCTGGAGTTGACAAAATATATCCTGAGTTCATAAAACACATTGGTCCAAAAACTCGAAAGTGGCTCCTCGACTTCTTCAACCAGATAATGACGACGCAAAAGCTCCCCAAACTATTCAAGCAAAGCAAAGTTATCGCAATCTGTAAACCAGGCAAAGATGCTTCATTGCCCGAGAGTTACAGACCAATCGCCCTTTTAAGTGTCTGCTATAAGATCTTTGAGAGGATAATCTACGCGAGACTTTTACACTCTGTAAGCGAAAATATTCCCATTGAACAAGCTGGATTTATGCCAGGAAGGAACTGCAGTGATCAAGTTCTTTCTCTAACCACATTTATTGAAAATGGCTTCCAAAAGAAAATCAAAACGGCAGTAGCATTCATTGATCTGACTTGTGCTTACGACACGGTGTGGAAAGAAGGACTACTACTAAGATTGTACCAAATGGTACCATGCCAATCATTTAATAAGCTAATAAATCAAATGCAGTGTGACAGATTATTCCAAGTTAGCGTTAATGGGAAAACTAGTAAATACAGAAGTTTACAGAATGGGTTACCTCAAGGATCGGTTCTATCGCCGCTCCTGTTTAACATTTACACCTCAGACGCTCCCACTACAATCTCACGCAAGTTTATTTATGCAGATGACATGGCTTTAGGCATACAAGAAAGAAACATCGAGAACGCCCAAGCTATCCTAGAAAGCGACTTACATACTATTAACACATATTTTAAAAAATGGGGCCTTCAGCCAAATCCACAAAAACAGAAGTTACTGCCTTCCATCTAAATAACCGGGAAGTGAACTACAGACTAAACATAGAAAGCGAAGGGGTTACCCTAAAACATAGCCCAAATCCAAAATATCTCGGTGTAACACTGGATCGTACTCTAACTTTCAAGGAACACTTACATAAAACTGCAGCTAAAGTAAAAACTCAAAACTCACGCAATAATATCATTCACAAGCTTGCAAACACCTCTTGGGGAGCCAATGCAGACACAATCAGAACAAGCGCTCTTGCATTAGTCTATTCAACAACCGAATATTGTGCTCCAGTCTGGCTAAACGTCACCATACTAACGTCCTAGACACACAACTAAATCAGACAATGAGGTATATTACGGGGACCATAAAAAGCACACCAACTCAGTGGCTTCCAGTTCTGAGCAACATTGCACCAACCAAAACACGACGGTTAGCTGCCCTTAAATCACAATACCAGAAATGTCAAAAGAATCCCTCATTGCCAATAAATACCGACATAGATCAGTTAAACCAGGGCCAATTGCGGCTGAGATCTAGAAACCCGCCAACAAGAACAGCAAAAAATCTTCCAAACAATTTCACAATCGATGAGCATTGGATAAGCGAATGGAACGAAGAAGTGAACAATGCACACCTAATAGGAAATCCCACAGTAAAACTCAACGGTTTCTCTCTTCCGCGCCGAGAATGGTGTAATCTGAACCGAATCAGGGCAGGTCATGGAGTGTGCAATAAATCACTTAACCAATGGGGCATCGCAGACAGCCCGCTATGTGACAAATGCAATGCTGCTGAACAAACAGTCCACCACATTACACAAGAATGTCCAGCCACACGATTCGAAGGAAGCTTAATCGAAATCCACGAACTAACTCCTGAGGCAATGGAATGGCTCCACAGTAGCAATATCCGCCTTTAATGTTTTCATTTTCATTTATATTCTTACAATCTATTGTATGTTTTAGCAATGTGTAAAGTTCATACGAATATATATACAGTGCTAGTCAAAAGTCCGTACCCCCCCTCGTATCTTTTGAACGGTTATACCTATAATAGTGAAATTTGGAGTGAGGAAATAAACGGACGTAAGCTTCTTAACTAGTTATGACAGGTGACGTAATAGTGACAGATGACGTTACAGAGCCACTGTGACCGATAATTTTAAATGGGACCTTATAGCAAGAGATACCTCGTTTGAAAGGTATTTAAAATACCTATTCAGTCATACTAATTTTTTTGGGTTTAAGTTGATTTTGATTTTGGTGAATAAATTAAATAAATATAATATTGTAGTTTCGAATTTAATTAATAAAAATTCAAATGTCCGCCTATGGATTTTTTGTCAAAAAAGTTGACGTCTTTTAATTCTCTAGTAGTTTTTACGTCAACGTCAACCTGTTTGACAAGTAATCATAGGCGGAATTTTGAATTTTTATTAATTAAATGCGAAACTACAATTTTATATTTATTTCATTTATTCATCAAAATTTGCTTAAACCCAAACAAAATTAGTATGACTGAATAGGTATTTTAAATACCTTTCATACGAGGTATCACTTGCCATAAGGTCCCATTTAAAATTATCGGTCACAGTGGCTCTGTAACGTCGTCTGTCAATATGACGTCACCTGTCATAACTAGTTAAGAAGCTTACGTCCATTTATTTTCTCCCTCCAAATTTCACTATTATAGGTACAACCGTTAAAAAAATACGAGGGGGGTACGGACTTTTGACTAGCACTGTATACATAAAAAGATAGTTTTTAATTGTTTCAAAAATGTTGCATGTAGTGGTTGTGTTTTTGTTTGTAAAATGTATTACTAATAAATTATGTTTATTTATTTATTTGCTACAGTGTTACATTGATTACCGGATTGATAATCGGTAATCTTCAATTGTCAATTCAGTCATGGCTTACTTAAAATTTAGATAAATTTAAAGACCTAAAATAATTTGCTCTGAAAAATGAAAATATCTCGAAAACTAATAAATTTGGGCATAGGGAATGTTATATAAAAATTAAAGTACGTTAATGTTACTTTTCAATAATGATATAAAATACAGGGTATTCCATTTAACATTACGGAGAAAATAATGTACTTGCGTTTTGACTCACCCTGTATTTGATATAAAGAAAATTAACAATATCAATAATTCTTAAAAATTTTGAAAATAAATAAAAAAATATGGCATTAATAAACCATTGCTGTTGTGCTTATTTTTATTTATACAGGGAGTTGAACCTGTTATGATTTTCATACAAAATTGGTTATAACTTTGTAAATACCCTGTATAACATAACAGACCTTTATATTTTTGTAATGGGGAAGTTAAGAAGATTTCGAGTGTAAGATAAAATATAGGGTGTTCCATTTAAAAAAACAAAAGTTTGGTCTGCCACGATGTTATCGAACACCCTGTAACATTCTAATTAATTTTAAAATGTGAAGCTCAAATCTGGCTAAAATTTTTGTTATTAACTTTTATTACTATCTATTGCTATAGCGGAGCTATTGAGCTTTACCCTACTAATCAATCACCCTGTATAGTATAAAAGAATTTTTATAATAAACAGCAATATTTGATGCATTCTATAATTTAACCTTTAACTACACGCGCTGGCGTATATTGTACGCCAGATATAAGAATTCTACTGCAAATATCTTTAAAAATTTAATTTTTGACCTTGTTTATCTCTCTAACCTATCACTGGAATGTGACTTACAATTTGGTTTTAGTTTTGTTATAATCGGCGTTCTGGGAAGATCGTAATTTACAGTTTATTATTTGTTGTTTCCGGTGGTGGACAATATACGCCACGATTATATTAATATAAGTCGTAATATAAGTACATATTTTAATTGTTTTTTAGTCATTATGGCACAAAATATATATTTCTTTATAAACAAAACTTTTTCTCCTGTAAAAAATCACATTTAAAAAAAATTTATTCTTCTTCTTCTTCTTCTTCTTCTTCTTTTATATAGGCAGTACTGCCTGTTTTTCTTCAACGGTGCCTTTCATTCTGCCCCTAAGTTGTCATTCCATCTTTTCCTTGGGCGTCCTATACTTCTCTTGCCTAACGGTGACTTGTCCCTGGCTATTCTTACTATCCTTGATTCATACATCCTGCTTATGTGCTCATTCCACTCTTCTTTTCTGTTCTTTACCCAGGTATTTATATTGTCTACTCCACATATGCGTCTGATTTCCTCACTTCTTACCCTATCCTGTAGTCCTTTTCCAGCAATCCTTCTTAAGATCTTCATTTCGTTGGTTTCCAGATGTCTTCGTGTTTTGCTTGTTTCTGGTCTTGTTTCGGCCGTGTAAGTCATAACTGGCCTAAGAACTGACTTATATATTCGGGCCTTTGTTTCCAATCTTAGGTGTTTGTTTTTCCAAATTGTGTCGTTTAGGCATCCGGCCGTTCTACTGGCTTTAATTATTTTGTCTTTTACCGCTTCTTCGATATTGTTGTCGGCTGATAGATTAATTCCCAGATATTTGAAAGTCATTACTTGTTGTATAATTTGATTGTCTAACTCCAATTTGCATCTTATTGGTTCTTTGGCAATTACTAATCTTTTTGTTTTTTGGACTGATATTTTCATATTCATTTCTTTTGCGTTAATGTTGAACTCATGCAATAATCTTTGTAGGTCGTCTTCGCACTCTGCTACTAACACGGTGTCATCAGCGTAACAGAGTATTTTTATCTCTCTATTGCCCATTTTGTACCCTCTTTTTTCTTCACTTGTTTTATTATTGCATCCAATATTATGTAAAACAGTAGAGGGCTTAGTGAATCTCCTTGCCGGATTCCTGTGTTTGTTTCTATGGGTTCTGTTATTATTCCATTGACTTTCATCTCTATTTTATTTCTTACATATATGTTTTCTATCAGTTTTATGATATCCAGTGGTAAATTTTTCTCATATAGAAGGTGTATCACATCTTTTAATTGGATTCTATCAAACGCTTTCTCTAGGTCTATGAAACAGAAAAAGGCTGGTTTGTTATATTCTAATGATTTCTCCGCTATTTGTCTTATCACAAAAACTGCATCGTTTTTATTAAATTATTAGTTATTTTATTTATGAAGGAATCCAGTTATTCCATAATTCCAGTTATAAATTCCAATTGGCTTTCTGAGAAGGAACTCCAAGTATTCACTGATGCCGAATAAGGTTTATAACAAACAACTAAGTGTATTTTTTCAAAAAAAAAATTAACAAATCCGCTGTTTTTAGTTATTTTCTTGTGGCGTATAAAGTACGCCACGCGTGTAGTTATTTTATAACTTGAATCGCGGGTAGTTAAAGGTTAAAATCTAACATTTCACCTGACAAAACAAAGTACGCATGGATTACTGCGCAGAAATGCACGGCACCATAAGAAGAAGATAACTCAAAATGTATACGCGGTGGAAAATTTTAGTGTTTGAATTCGCATTCAGGGCGCTTTAAACTCCACGGTACAGCAATTTTAACATCTGTCGCAAACAATTTTTATTTATTTGTTGACTAGTGTTATGAACCTGACATTATTTTTTCAGAAAAACAAGATGGCGGATGCGACCTGGCGAATGCCATTTTCATGGCGGAAAGAAATTGAAAATATTAATCAAAACACAAAATATTAAATTTCTTTGTCAAATTTGGTAGTTTAAGGTCGCTGATAATACAAATCTAACATTACTTTTTTTAAACAAAACGGCTGATCCAATATGGCCGAAGGAAATTCTAAAATTTTATTTTAAACGCTTTTTTGTTTACTTTAGTTCTTCTTTTTTATATTTTTTATATTATAAGTATATATTAATTTTTTATATTATTTATATTTTTTATATTATATTTTTATATTATAAGGGACTTTTGAAATTGCTGATTACCAATAAGTTTTCTACATGAAGTACAATATTCGGAACCGATTACTTATGTACAACCGCCCATACATACTCAACAATCGCCAGAATCATGTAATATGCGTCATTTCCCCCTTTTGTATTCAAACAACTGCCAGAAATGCATAGGCAGTTAAAGGCAGCTAAACCAAAGTGATTCTGTATCTTATTACTATATATTTTAAGATTAATAAACACTAGCCGGAGAATTATGCAGAATTTTGTACTTTTTGAATGTATCTTTACAAAATGTTGATTATTTCAAGTATATTTTCACTATTTATGCATTAACAAATTTAAGGCATTTATTGTTACTAAATCTTAAGTTAACTTACACCATACATTACTACATACTTAAAAAGAAGAATCTGCTTTACAGCGATAAAATTGATAAACCACGAAACGTTTTACAGCGTTTTCAATATACGCGTTCTTTTTCACTTTCTCTGCCGGCCATAATAACCTCGGACATGGCTCACTTATTCCTGAGCTTATGAACCAGAATATATCCAGTCTGATCCTTATATCTGCGTATTACGACTCTCCGATAGTATGAGAAAACAACTGTAAACATGAAAATCCCTAGATAGGGACTTAATTGCGCCTCACGCCTACGTTTTCAGCATTTGGAACCACTGTGCGGCGTCTTTTGATATTTTAATATCTGTGTAAATATTCTCTTAACAATAGGTAATTAAAATCCTACAATCATTTTATGACGGCGTACTATACGCACTTCCTGGGTAAAGACCGGGTGTTTTCTAAGAAAAACCGAAAAGGTAGTGAATGAGCCGACTTCAGGTAGTTCTCAAAAAGATCTGACATCATATGCGGGGGAATATTTTGTGTCGAATTAAAAAATTTGTGAACTTTTGCGTTTGGAGAAAAATGTTTTTAAATAGACACATATGTGCACGTTTCTTTAAAAATATGCAAAATTTGGTGAAGTTCTCAAATATGCAAAATATGCAAGCAATATGCATTTAGCATAAAATCCGCTCCATATTCATCACTCTAACGGACGAAATTATAAAAGAATATAGGGGTAAGGTACACAGAACTAGGTTTGTAGTGTTTAGAGTACATATAGACTTCAACAAGTATGCGTATCAGAGTTGATATATGCCAATGACCTTTGAGTTGATATATGCCAACTTTTGCGTTTGGACATAAATGTTTTTAAATAGACACATAATATGCACGTTTCTTTAAAAATATGCTAAATTTGGTAAAGTTCTCAAATATGCAAAATATGCAAGCAATATGCATTTAGCATAAAATCCGCTCCCTATTCATCACTCTAACGGACGAAATTGTAAAAGAATATAGGGGTAAGGTACACAGAACTAGGTTTGTAGTGTATAGAGTATAGACTTCAACAAGTATGCGTGTCAGAGTTGGTATATGCCAATGACCTGGTAATTGTGGTAAAATCAGAAAAGACTTGCTTGTAAATGTGAATATTTGGAATGAAACTTTTAAGAAATTCGGGATGAAAATAAATATATGGAAAAAACAGAAGCTTTAGAATATGGAAAACTCAAGAAAATATAAATAACGTAAAGCTAAATATTGAGATGATTACATAAGTAGAGGCAGGGCCGACGATAACAGGCCTGTAAGGGATGTACTGCTGGCGGGCATCCCTGTTTAGGGGGTGCCAAAATGAGCTTTTTTCTTTTGTTGTTATAATCCTAATCGTAAAATCTTAATTTTAAAAAACCGAAGGGCGCCTATGTTAGTTTTGCAGGCGATGTCCATGATACAATGAGAACGAGTGTCCTTGACCGATGCCCTTATACCCTACATCCTTAGGCCGCTATTATATTAGGCAACTGGTGACGCCACCAAGTTGCTCCACCAGTGACTCATGACGTCACGGGGCATTTAAGTAAATGAGACCTATTAGACTACGGCAACTGGTTGCGCCACCAGAAATTGTTGTCGATCTGGTGGCCGAACCAGTCCACCAGCCGGGTAACCGGGTCTGGTGGCGCCACCAAGCCGGGGAATTATGTTATATGGACCCTATTAGACTGAGCAACTGGTGTCGGCCACCACTAGTTCATTTGTATTGTAATCGAGTGCTTCGTATTTCTTTTCTATTAACTTCTATATTTTCTATTAACAAGCGTATATTTTTCTAAAACCTTTTTTGTTGATTTATAAAATATGCTATATTAAAAAGTTCTTCTCGCAGATTTAGCCGTTAATTGTTTATTCATTGTTTAAACAATAAAAACTCTTTTTATATTTTAGAAATATCGGTGAATTCATCACTTTACCTTGATCAAAAATGTTTCTATTTTGTTTTTGATTATGCTGAATCCGAATGTGACGTTAATTGGAAGATTTAAAAAAAATTGAGCTTTTATATATAGGTACAGTATGTCTGCGTAACTTGGAACCATATGGGAAACTTTTTTCTTATCAATTTTACGAAAAAAAAATATTCTTTATAAAATGCTCTGCATAGTCTATGTTATACGAGGTATGTCAAAAAAATTGTATGTAAAGTACCTTTAGATTTCACATCGAAAATTGTTATTATGAAAAGTTGTTAAGAATTAAAAAAACTATGTTTTGGGACGCATTAATTTTATTACATCATTCTAATTAAAAAAAA
Organism: Diabrotica virgifera virgifera; assembly: GCF_917563875.1. Lineage (NCBI taxonomy): Eukaryota > Metazoa > Arthropoda > Insecta > Coleoptera > Chrysomelidae > Diabrotica > Diabrotica virgifera. The sequence continues at coordinate 39,076,530 of NC_065452.1, read as the reverse complement.
TGCAATTTTTTTTAAATTACGGATACCCAACATCATTTCATTACAAATATCTATTAGTATTTTATTATTAATTTTACGAAAAAAGTTATTTTTTACAAAAAGCTTTATATGGTCTAAAATCTAAGATGCAATCATAATATATAAACTTTTATCAATTCTATACGAGGTATGTTAAAAAATATGAATTTCGTCCAAGAGTAAAGTACCTTTACAGTTCACAATATTTCAATTAGAAGAATGTAATTGCATATTCAAACATAGCTTTTAATTCCGAACAACTTTTTATAAAACATTTTTTGATATTGTTTAATATAAGTATACTTTACTCTTGAGCGAAATTCATCTTTTTTGACATACCTCGTATAAAATTTACAAAATTTGAATCTGATGGTTGCATCTTATATTTTATACTATTAAGAGCATTTTATGAAGAATAACTTTTTCGTAAAATTGATAACAAACAAATTTCCAATTGCATTTGATTATTTTTCCAATTCTAATTCATTTTATTATTTTTGCTGGTGGCTGTTCTCGGCCACCAGTTGCCCGTGCTCACAATTTGGTGGGCCCACTAGTTGCGCCACTAGTTGCGCCACCAGTTACCTAGACTAATAGAGCCCTTATACCTGTACAATGGGCGGTGTCCTTATACCCTAGCGCCTAGTAAGACTGAGTAGAAGACAGGAGCGTAACAAAGGCCCCCGTAGCATGAAGCTTGCGGGGGCGTCCAATCGATCAGAGGCCCCATCTTGTCATCTGATATTATGTAAAAACCTGTTATTGTTATATTATTTTACGTTGTGTGATTAAATTTAAAAACGTAAATTTCTAAATAGGCTTATTCGGTAAGTGAATCATCTCATATCTAGAATTTTAATCCTTTCCGGTCTCCCGAATTTTTATGGTGACGACAATAAACTATAATGCTTTGTAAGTGACTATTGAAAGATTTGAGAATTGCAATGTGCCGAATTTTAGAACAATATTTCTTAATCTAGAAATGGGTTTTCTCTTTAATCTTTACCTACGTTAAATATTTCGATACAATTATCCAGAGGCGTAACAGAGGCCCCGCAGCATAAAGCTTACAGCGGGACCCCAATACGTCAGGGCCCCCATCTTGCAGTCTAATGTAATATGTAAAAATTTGTTATTATGTTATTCGCATATATACATTTTTTAAGCAGTGAAGTATTGAAAATGAAGTTGCCCATTCGAATTAATAAAATTGCGAGTGAAAATGTTTATTTTTCAACAAAAAAACACGTTTTCAAACGGTTTTTTCGCAAATAACTCAAAAATAAGTATTTTGTCGATTAGAGATGAAAAAAATATTTGTACCAAAATGTAGCTTATAAGATACAAAAAAATGGTGTACGTACTTATTCATGAAGTCCATCGACACAGTAAAAGCACAGTTAAAGCTCATGAAAAATTATTCTTATTCGTCCAATTCAAAATCGAATATTTCAACCTGAAATAACCAAAAAATGAAGTACTTTTCGGTAAAAACTCCTTAAAACTTTTTTTAAATGTTTCAAAAAAGGTTTATTTTTATTTTTTCTAGCGCCAAAACTATACGAGTTACGCTCAAAATAAAGTTGGTGCCTTTTTTGGTAAAAAAAATCGTGAAAATCTCCCTCTAGTTCGCATCCCAAATAAAATTTATTGTTAGCTCTTTACCATTAACTTTCAATATTTATTGTTTATATATGATCTGTAAGTTTGACCGGTTCGAAGTTCTTATTGTTGAAAAAATTTGGTTTCATAGTAAAAAAAGTTTTTTTATTTTGGAAAATGCCTCTTTTTTTCAAAATATCTTAAAAAGTATTAGTGATACGAAAAATCTCAAAGAGTAGGGAAGTGTAGGTCTTGCTTTTATTAATATTTTGGCTTTATTTTGTTTTTCTGTAAGACAAAACTTAGTTAAGATATGGGTGTTTAAAATTTACATATACTCGTGATTAGTCACTCGTTCAAGCCCTTTCAACTAGAACCCTTTCAAAAATAAGCACTTTGGACCGGTGAAACTTACAGGTCATATGAAAAAGATAAGTAATTTCTAAAAGCGATAATGATTAGTTTCGTTTGGGGTGCTAGATGGGTGGAGATTTTCACAATTTTTTAACCAAAAAATGGGATTAACTGTATTTTGACCGTAACTGGCTTAGTTTTGCTGCTAGAAACTTGTGTAAAAATAGAAATAAAGCTTTTTTAAACACAAAAAAGTTATAATGAGTTTTCCCCGAAAAGTATTTTATTTTTTGGTTATTTAACGTTGAAATATTCTATTTGGAATTTAACGAATAAGAAAAACTTTTCATGAGCTACAACTTTTCTTTTACTGGGTCGATAGACTTCACTTTTGTTTTATTTTTTTATAAGCTACATTTTTGCTAACAATATTCTTTTCGATCAAATACTTACTCTTTGAACTATTTGCGAAAAATCGCCTAAAAACGTGTTTTTTTGTTGAACAATAAACATTTTTACTCATATCTCGAAAAGTCTTGAGTTGACCACCTCGATGGTGACACTGAAAATTACACGGTATCGCCATATTTTACGTTCATTTACTGGGCTGTAACACATATAGGTATTTGTTACACATGTCGCATTTAGTAATTTTTTAAAGGGGGCCCCATTTGCAATTTTGCGGAGGAACCCCGACGGAGTTTGTTACGCCACTGGTAGAAGACTTCAAATATCTAGAATCAACAATGAATGGACAAGAAAATATAGAATAAGAAATAAATAGCAGGGTAACAGGTGCAACAAAATTATACTATGCATTAAATTGCTGTATTAGGCCAAAGGAAGTAAGTCCGAAAACAAAAATTAAAGTATTTAAAACTGTATACGAAACGGCGCTTCTCTACGGTAGTGAAACATGGACAGTAAACGACAAACTTCGTAATAAAATTCAAGCATGAGAAATGCGATATTTGCAAGTGGTAACCGGGCTGACCAGGCTTGATTGTATGAGAAACGAAGAAATACGCGAAAGTTGCAGTATAGGAATGACCTTAGAAACACTTGAAATGAAACAGTTATCATGGTTCAGTTATATGGCGAGAATGAATGAAGCTAGAACTCTAAAGAGTGTATGGAAAGCTTTACCGGATAAAAAATGACGAACGGGCAGGTCAGCAAGGATATGGAACGCAGATGTTGGAAAGGCTTTCGCAAAAAGAAATATTGGGTGGAAAAAGGCAGAGAGACTATCTACTGACCAAAAGGCATGGACACTTGGACACTTCTGATTCCTCGCCTTACCTCTATACCGTAAGGTATAAGAGGACGGTTTAAGTATTACTAAGTAACAAGGCACACACACCGATTAAAAGGTAATACAGTGGAACCCTGATAAGTCGGCCCTCGATAACCCAGAAGTCCGGCTAACCCGGACCGATTTTCATCATATTAACAATAAAAATGTATTATCCGTTGCAAGATGATTCAGATGGAATTCCCCAGATTATTTTGTGCTTGATTTCGGCCCAGTCTCTTAATCTGGGGAATTCCATCCGAATTATCTTGCAAGGGATAGTATGCAATATAATATTTGAGAGATAATGTGTATTTGTGTAATTTGAACTATGTATACGATAGTAAAAATGACTCATGGCACACGGCGGCGGCGGCAGAACGACGGTCATTGTCTCGGATTTATCGGAAACGACAGGCACCTGTTATTCCTTTATTTATTTCAAACTGTCTTAGCATTGTTTAAAAAAGACTAAAAGACTATTTAAAAAATTCTTTTTTAAACAATGGTCTTAGTTTTCACTGTTCATAATATCGTTACGATTGTGACTGTATTGTGTGCAGTACAACCTTGTATTGTTTGCTTCCGTTTGCTTAGGTTTGTGTGTTATTAATAATTTAGATGTGTAGTTCATGTTATTTCAATTATAACGGAGTTTATCTGTAAGTATACCGTATTTTATTAATTTTTACCATATTCTCCGGCTAACCCGGATTTTCGATAACCCGGATCGGCCGCGGTCCCGATTAATCCGAGTTATCGAGGTTCCACTGTAATATCAAGACTGTCATTTTTTCAAAGCCAACTGTGTTTACTCACTAGAAAAATTGGACGTAATGCTTAAATCGATCCACCATGTGAATGCTTTCATTTGACACATATTTTAATCTAGAGTGTCTTGATATTTTTAACCTATAAGTAAAGTACCATGTTTCGTTTTTTTTTAAGAAGATTTATAAGTATAAGCCGCCTCTATAATACTCTTTCGGGAATAATACAATGTATTCACTGCTTCACCGCTTGTTTGGGCACTAACCTCTCTTAAAAATATTTTAAAGCCGAGCCAGCGGCACCACAGATAAAGTCTTGCGTTATATAAACCTCATATACAAAATGAAATATGTTTGTCTTTTGCGCTGTTAGCAGCAGCAGCCAGATGATATATGCACTGCCGTATTAATTTCTCAGAAAACTTCCGAGTCAGAGTTAGTCTTAGCTTCTTCTTCTTTGGTATCTTCATTTTATTACGATATGTGCCACTTTTGCCTTCTTAGATAAACAAAAGACTTTAAGTATATAAAAGATATAGGTAGAGTAAAACATTATTTTATACTGTTATATGTCTTTCATAAAAATGTGACCAGTAATCCATCAAAAATAGTAATATTTTACCTATTTTATAAGGGAATATATAGATTTCTCCTAATTACGGCTTATAAATAAATGTGTTTAAAGATGATAAAATAAAGGTATAGAAAATAAAAATACCCCGCGAAAAACTGGAGGTGAGCTTGATGACAGAAGACGGCCCCGAAGATATTGGAGTGGATTTGTAAGAAGAAGATTGTGATGTACGTAAACGATGGAAACTTGATGGGCCGAACCGCAAGGGACATCACATACCTTTATGTGGAGCTTGAAAAAACTGCGGAAGAAATAGGAATGTATGTTCAATCCCGAGCTAGAAATATTAAAAATTAGGATATTACAAAGAACCCTCCATAGAAAATTATCTAAGAATACAAAGGTTGCGATGAGCTGGTCATTTTTTATGAATGGATAATAGCAGAAGACCAAGAAGCCAAGGTAGATAGACGAAATAAAACCGATGCTGAAGAGATATTGAGGACTGGAGGAGAACCGCCAAGGAAAGGGATCCTTGGAGGCGGATGCTGCGTGTGGCCAATGCCTAACTAAAGCTGTAGCATCATTGGAGAGAGTGAGAGAAGAAAACAGCAAGGGAAATATAATGTGAAATAACATTGAGGAGGAAAAGGCGGTTGTAGCACAATAAAACCTGTTTATGAGAATTTATGTAATTGTATTTTTGATCCTAACTTGAACTTTGAGCTAAATAAATATTTTTCCACCTACCTCTACCGAAAGTATACTTTTCCTGACCTCATTGTAGGGATCAAAGTTGTACTTTTCCTCCCTAGGGAGGAAAAGTAAAAGATACGTCATGGTATGTCATTGATGAAATAACTTATTGACGCCCTATACAATATTATATTCTCTATTACGTAAGTATCTATACATTTTAACGTTTATTTATAGAGCACCCTGTATTTTGCAGAATGGTAAAAACAGTAAATTATTATTTTGATTTAACAAGGTTTACATTAATAATAAGGATAAATTGGAATCACAGATAAAGAACAGAGAAGAAGAGGAAGGATTCAGAAAAGACAGGTCGACGACGGACGCAATATTTGTCATGAAACAAGTGAAAGAGAAGTCGATAGAATATAACAAACCTGCATATATTATCTTCGTAGACCTAACGAAAGCATTTGACAGAGTCAGACTTAGCGATATAATAAAGAAAATTAAGCCATAAAGGATACCGGCAAACATTGTTGAAGTCGTAAAACAAATGAACAAGAACAACACGACAAAAATTAAAACAAACGACACCACTACGGCCAACATACCAACACCAAGAGGAATTAGTCAGGGAGACAGCCTCAGTCCATTTCTATTCAATATGCTAATGGATGAAATAATAGAAGATGTGGAATCGCTACAACTAGGATACAGACTCGGCCACAGTAGAATCAGTATAGTGTGCTATGCGGATGATGCAGCCCTGACTGCAGAGGACGAGGATGACCTACAAAGACAACTTTATCGATTCTATCAAGCATGTCGACGACTCAACATGAACATATCCCCGCAGAAAACAAAATGCATTACCATTGCGAAAGACCCAATTAGATGCAAGCTAGCGGTAGATGGGAAACCCATAGAACAGCTAAACCAGTTCAAATATCTAGGTGTAGAATTATCAAGTTATCATGACCCAGCCAGAGACCTAAGAGGACAAATTAACAAGGCCGCTGTCTTGTCCGGATGTTTGAGAGATGTGGTCTGAAATAACCCATATATGAGAATGGACAGCAAAGTTGGAATTTTTAAAACTTGCATCAGACCTGTTATGACCTATGGTATTGAATCAAGAGAAGACACCAATAAAACCAAAAGCATGCTACGAACAGCCGGAATGAAGACACTAAGAGCAATAGCAGGGAAGACAAGAAGAGATGGAATACGAAACAACATCATCAGGGAACAATGTGACGTGCAAGATGTAGTCAGACGGGGCAGGCAAAGACGAAGAGAACGGTTCAGTCATGTAAAAGGAATGGAGGAGAACAGACTACCAAGAATTGCTCTAGAAGGAAAACCAGCAGGCAAGCGTCCACCGGGGAGACCACCAAAAAGATGGAGAGATAGCTAGCAGTCTACCTCTCAAGAAATACTTCAACGTCGGAATTAATAGATCGACAGGTCTACAACAAGTATAAGAAGAAGACATTAATAATTTGACTTATATTTGACAGTTGACATTTATACTGTACCTACTTTTGTTAGTTTTAGTGCTCTAATAAATTTTGTCAGTTAGTTACATAAATAAATTATTTAAAAATGAAAAAATTACTTGATATTTGAGGAAGGTAGAAAAATCATGAAGTCCAGAACGGCATCCAAGGCGACGAAGAATACTTCCGGTACGGCGAAGATGGCGGAGCTGGCAACCCTTGATTTTAGGGATAGTATAATCTCACAAACCAGTAGCGTCTGTCTCAGAGTGAGCGGCTACAAACAGCGTCTGACCCAGAGTGGGCGGCTGAATAAGAACTCACCAACCCGCATGGCAAGCGTGGTGTTTTAACTGCCATTACCCCCCTCTTTTTATCATGGCGAATAATAAAACAAACGGAAATGGTCCCCAGGTGGGTAAGGAAATTTCTGAATCCCACACCTCAAAGGTTTGCCTCACGATATCAATCTGTCAATAGGGACATACAATATTAAATCAATGTCCACGGATGAAAAAGTACATGAACTGGAGGAAGAACTAAAAAATATAAAATGGGATATCATAGGCCTATCGGAAACTCGAAGGAAAGAAGAAAACCGAATACAGCTAAACTCCGGGAATCTACTGTATTATAAAGGAAATGAAAAGAATAGTAATTTTGGAGTAGAATTTATAATAAATAAAACCATAAGTAAGCATGTTCAAATAATCAAAGGTATATCAGATCGTGTCGCCTATGTCATACTCAAAATAAGAAGAACATCAATTAAAATTATCCAGGTATATGCCCCCACGACAGCTTATGATGACGAAGACATCGAAATATTTTATGAAGATATTTCAAAGGCTATGGAAGAATATAAAAATCGTCTCACACTAGTAATAGGAGATTTCAATGCTAAACTGGGTAAGAAACTAAACAAAGAAGAAACTAAAATAGGAAATTTCGGATACGGCCAGAGAAATGATAGAGGTGCTACTTTGATGAACTACCTAGAAGAAAAGCGTCTATACGCAATGAACTCCTTCTACAAAAAAAAGTCCCAAAGAAAATGGACATGGATCAGCCCTAATGGGTCCACAAAAAATGAGATCGACTACATACTGTCCACGGAACGATATATCATTAAAGATGTAACAGTTCTTAACAAATTCACAACAGGTAGCGATCACAGGATGGTCAGAGCAAAAATTAATATCGACGGTAACTATGAGATGAAAAGAAAAATAATAAGAAACTCGGATATAGTAGATAGAAACAAACTAGGGCAATATCAAGAGAAATACAAAGACCTGTTAAAAGAACAATTCACCGAAAAATTAGACAGTGATGATAAAGATATAGACGAAATAAACAACAGACTTACAGCAACGATGGTTACATCAGGAAAAGAAATAGCAAAAAAGGATGTTAAAAAGGACAACTATGTATCAGAAGAAACAAAGAAGCTTATGGATAAAAGAAGAAAGCTTTTCGAAGAAGGCAAAAGGAAATCTATAGAATATGTAGAAATCAATAAGACAATAAGCAAAATGATAAAAGAAACTAAGAGAAAAGAACAAGAAATAAAAATAGAAGAAATAATACAGAACAACAAGAATATGAAATGCTTAAGACCGAAACTCGGCAGATTTGAAATAAACAAAATAAAAGACGTAAACGGAGTAGAAACAAACATTAAAGACGACATCATAAATATAATCCAACATTTCTACTCAGAGTTATATAAAACAAAAAAGGAACCATCAGAAGAAATAAAAACCCAACTTAACTCGAAAATAAAAAATGTCAATTCAGAATTACAGCCAGAAATAAGCAAATCAGAAATAAAGAAGGCATTGAAAGAAATGAAAAACAACAAATCGCCTGGAAAAGATGGAATAACTACAGAGATGCTGAAATATGGTGGAAAAGTGGTAATTAATACTCTCTATTCCCTTTTTAACAAAATATTAAAAGAAAAAAGAATCCCAAACAACTGGAAGGAATCCGTAACCATTATCTTACACAAGAAAGGGGACAAAGCAGATATAAAAAAACTACCGTCCTATAACACTCCTCAATGTAATGTATAAACTCCTAACAAAAATTTTAACCAACAGATTGACGACAAAATTCGACGAATACCAATCGAAAGAACAAGCTGGTTTTAGAAAGGGATTTAGCACAAGTGATCATTTATTAAGTATGAAAATCCTTATAGAACGAGCAAATGAATACAACATCCCTCTATATGTAGCGTTCATAGATTTCGAAAAGGCTTTTGACAGTGTCGAACATTGGGCAGTGAAAAGTTCTTTGATTAACAGCAGAATTGACCACAGATATACAGACCTAATAGCCAATATATATAAAGATGCCACAACAACAATTAAAGTATACGAAGGAACACAATCAATTCAAATAAATAGAGGCGTAAGACAGGGTGACACAATATCACCGAAACTTTTCAATCAGGTTCTGGAAGATATTTTAAAAGATTAGAATGGGAAGAAAAAGGTATAAAAATTTGTGGACAACGCTTGAACCATCTAAGGTACGCCGATGACATCGTATTGATAACCGATAAAAAAGAAGAATTGTTTGAAATGATGAAAGAACTGGACATAGAAGCCGGAAAGATAGGCCTTAATATGAATTACAGCAAGACCAAAATCATAACAAATACAGATGAGGACATCACAATGAGGATCGGACAAGATGAAATAGAACAAGTTCATGATTATGTATATCTGGGTCAGATTATAAAACTTAACAAGGAAAACCAAACAGCAGAGATCAAAAGACGAGTTAGACTGGCATGGGCGGCATTTGGAAAACTAAGCTACATCCTTAAAAACAAAAGATATCCACAACATCTGAAGACCAAGGTATACAATCAATGCGTACTCCCTGTTCTCACTTACGGTTCCCAAACGTGGACGTTTACAAAAGCAAACATGGACAAGATCATAAAGACGCAAAGAGCAATGGAAAGGCAAATGTTGCACATAAAACTATTGGATAAAAAGAGAAACGAGTGGATAAGAGAGAAAACCAAAGTTAGGGATGTTAGACAAGAAGTTGCAAAGTTGAAATGGAGATTTGCCGGACACACTATAAGACAAAAGGAAGACCGATGGAACAAAATTCTCATAAATTGGAGACCGTGGCAATATAAACGAAGCAGAGGAAGACCACAAATGAGATGGGCAGATGATGTCAAGAAGCACGTGGGCTCTAGGTGGATAACTGTAGCGACAGACAGAGAAGAATGGAAAAGGATTGGGGAGGCCTATGTCCAAAGATGGACCGAAGAAGGCTAATTAGATAGATAGATAGATAGAAAAATCATATGTATAACATGGGAGTAAAGTGCCTTTTCCTCCCTCGAATGATTATCGGGAGGAAAAGTAGCAGTTTCCTTCCTTGTTATACAAATAGCTATTGTTTTAATCAGTAGCTTGTCTTACTAGGTTGCATGGATATAAAGTAATTATAAATATAAATTTACGACCCTGTCATAAATTTAAAAATGACACTCTCCGTTGACCCTTATTGAGTGTTTACATAAACTTGGTAATAATATTAATATTAGTAATTTTAATATCTGGTGAAAACAATATCGAAACTGAAAATATTGCAATCAACCGGAGCCTGTTTCAAAGAGACTCGTTGAGTCCATTGTGGTTCTGTTTAGCTTTGAACTCCCTTTTCCAGCTATTAAACTCCTGTGACTCAGATTGTAGCATCAAGAATAATAATTATGTGTTAGCGAAGCTTAATCATGTTGAATATGGATGATTTGAAATTAATGGCTTCCACTCGAGAACATCTAGAACAGATGCTAAAAACTGTAGAAACATTCTTTAATGATATTAGCGTTGATTGATAAATTATAGAGGGTATTAGAGGGTATATAGGGGCAAGTGTAGAGAAAAGGTACAGCCCGGTGGATTCGATATGCAAAGTGGCCAGAACATCGAGGCCATGGGCGAAAACGATATATGTACAAATATCTTGGACTAAAGCAGGTGCGGAAAATTGACCATAAGCAAATGAAAACTGAGATAACTAATGAGTTTAAACGAAGGGTAAAACAGCTGCTTCGTTCACAGCTTAACAGTAAAAGTTTGTTTAAGACACTAAACACCTACGCTTGTTCCGCGCTTAGCTATTCATTTGGTATTGTTAAGTGGACAAAAACGGATATAGAAAATCTTCAGCGAAAGGTACGAACACACCTCACAAAAGTACAAAAACACCACCCTAAAAGTGCAGTAGAACGAACGACATTACCGAGGTATTTAGGAGGAAGAGGACTTATGGATATAGGTGAGCAATTAGATAAACAGATTGCTTATTTAAGAACTTATTTTCAGATGCAGGCTGAAACATCTACTCTACATCGCGCTGTTTGCGCAGTAGATGACACAACACCGATCAAACTGAGAGAAATGCACATAAACCACGTTTTCTGCACGGGCGACATCCTAATGAGGTCAGTCAAGGCTATGTCGACATTACGGCGTCGAACTGTTGGTTGACATCAGGAAAGATGTTCCCTGACACAGAAGGTTCATTATTGGCCATTCAGGACCAGGTTATACCGACTAAAAATTACCTGAAATTTTTCGTCAAAGACCCTCAGATTCAGAACAACAAATGCCGATATGGATGTCGAACTCAAGAAACCATCCAACATCTTACAGGGGGCTGTCAGGCATTTGCTGCAACTTAATACAAGGAACGGCATGATTCAGTAGGAAAGATCCTTCATCAAACGGACCATCTCCCATATTATCAATACGTCCCTCAGAGTATGCTTGAGAATGACAAATACAAGCGATACTGGGACCGCACTGTACTCACAGATCAAACAGTGGCACGTCATAGACTAGATCTCGTACTAGTTAATAAATTAACAAGATAAACAACACTAATAATTGATGTGGCGATACCTAACAAAAATAATCTACGTACTAAATTTACTGAAAAGATCGACAACTACAGAGATCTGGAAATTCAAATACGAAGACAATGGAGAATTCAAAGTACCCAGACTATACCTATTATTATGCCTACTACTGGAGTTATTCCGAAGAACCTCCTCGAAAACATAAAAAAGCTGGGTATAAATGAACATAAGACCATGCAGAAAGCTGTACTACTCGCAACGTCCAGATGTGTTCGAAAATTTCTGGGAGATACTTCAGCATATCAAGTCACCTAGGGCTCGATAACACGGAAAGGGTCCCACCAGAGCTTAATCCTTTTGATACCGTAGGTATTTGGGATGAGTCAATTTTCCTCTTAGAGGAAGTGTGAACCGTATGGCTAAATCTGGATAATAATTTTAATAGTAATAAGTATTAATATTAGTAAAAAAACTGTAACAAGTAGCCATCAATATCGTTTGAAAGCTATAAATCAATCACATGGGTTTCTTAAACAAGTAGTTAACACCTTATAAACCAGATCTTTAACTTATTTTTATTACCTATTTAACAGCATATTATCGGCACATTACAAAAAGGAAACTGACTATGTTTATTTTTTCTATATATTGATTCTTGGAAAGTAGGCCAGTAGATAATTATTTTTATTTAAAATATGTCAGTATTTTTATTCCATATTTTTTTTATTTCTTATTATACAATGCGTCCATAAAGTAACGCATAAATTCGTTATTATCAATGTCATGTCAAAAAGGTTTTAAATTGTGAATCATCATACTTTTACGCAACTTCATACGAAACAAAAAAAATTGAAAGGATTATTATAAAAATGTTGATGCGGCAACAGTGCGAATGGTCTATATATCTAATGATGTCTTAGAAGGTGGTGCGCTGGTAGATTTTGTCTAGATATATCATAATAATTCCGAAAGCTAGGTATAACGACGCCGACGTCGACGTCTCTCCCGCCGACGTTGGAGTCTCGCGCTGTGCCAAACGAACCACCCAACAATATAATTCCAGGAACGCCGTAAATCTCAACTTTTAGGAGTGCGCGGCTCGCTAAAGAGAGAAGAAGGGATTAAAGATCAGTAATCTTATAGGATAGATGAGTTATGGCGGTATTTCCAGGTTCGAAGCTCCCTTCTCGCAAAAATCCTTTATGTTTTCCGAGAAATTGCCATTTAATTGGTCGAGATTACGACTGCGAAATTAATTAAGATTCCGGGGTCCATGCATCTTAGGATTGGGAATTGAGAATGCGGATGCCAGGTGCGTCCTATCGGATACTTATGTATCTATATATACCCCGAACAACCCACACCCTTCTTTCGTTCCTACTACTTTCTTGGGTAACGCTCCAGTGACACCTAGCTCAAATCCTTCCAGAAGCGCCCTTTAAAATTTACAAATATAGGGAGCACTTTTATTGTAACTTCATATAACTCATTAATATTTATTGCCTTATTGCTGTTATATCGTTTACGGTATGAAAGATATATGCAAGAGGCAATAATCTCTTTGTCACAAAAAGTACCTAAAAGAATCAGCAGGTTACTCGACAGATTTATTAAAATAAAAAATGACACAAAATTTTCTTTTTATAATCATCAGTATGAGTATGATTATTACAATATTACAATCTGGTCCTAAATAACCAATGAGAAATTTCAATTTAACATAAATAACTACTGTCCTTTAACATAGAGCTTACCGTATATCGTCTGCTATCTAAACTAACAACATAGTGCATTATTCTAATAGTCCTTGGGACCACACATAAAATTAATATTTATGACCACACCATCAAAACTTTTTGTACTTGTTATTTGGGTGGAGTCGGACAAATTTGGAGCTTGGCGCATTATGGTAGCCGGGCGTTTGTCTGTCAAGCTGTCACGAAATTGTAAATTTTATGCAAGAAAAAAATTTATGACCACATTGGTCATTTTATTTTAATCAATGATTTTTATCATATAAACAGCGAAAACAATTTTGTCGGACAAAAATATTGGGCCATATGACGTGTCGGACACACTAAATATGTCAAATTTAGGAAAATAATAAATTTATTACCACATGGTTAATTTTAACAGAATCTACCATAAATCCTTTTTACAATAATGTGGTAACCTTGTCAGACAATTTTCACATTTTGAAGATGTCAATTTCCTGGAATTCTTTTATTTAGTACCACAGATGTCATTTTTATTTTGTACTGTTTTTTTACATGTGTAATGCATATTGGATCACTTGTCGGACAAAAATAATGGGTCCAAAATTTTCAAAGAACTTTCCGAAATGTTCCCCTTTGTCGGAATTTTTTTTTGAAAATTCGAGAAAAGAAACTACAGAACGATGTTTGTCATTGTTCAAGGAGTATTTACAAATGTACACAAATTTTCAGATCAAAATGTTTCCAAAATTTTCCCTCTTGTCGGAAAATTTTTTGGAAAATTTTGGGTACAACTCTACGTCACGCCCTTTTAAGTGTCGTACTTAGTGTGTATACCAATTTTCAGCTAAATCGATTCAAAAGTAACTGAGAACTGTTTTAAAAATTTTTTTGACAATGCCTCCTCTTAAGGACGTCGATAACCTAAAAGAATTAAGTTTTCTGTTCGTTTGCCCCAACATTTTTGTCAGACAGTTACATTTTTTGTTTAAGAATATAATTACTTGTAACGTACTACTTTTGTCGGAAAAATGGTGTGAAGATAAGGGATGCACGAGCCCAGCATAGTTTAAAGGTATATTTTACTAATAAAAATTAAATTTTTTGTCCGACTGTCGATTTGCCCCAATATTTTTGTCGGACACTTAGATTTTTTTATTTAGAATATAATTACTTATAACCTCCTATTTTTGTCGGAAAATGGTTGTAAATAAAAACAATCCAGGAAATTGACATCTTCGGCGCATCCGACTGCTCATAAGCCCCGCGAAAATTGTTCGACAAGGTTACCACATTATTGTAAAAATGTTTTATTGTAGATTCTCTTAAAATTAGCCATGTGGTAATAAATTTATTATTTTCATAAATTTGACATATTTAGCGTGTCCGACACGTCATATGGACCAATATTTTGTCCGACCAAATTGTTTTCGCTGTTTATATGATAAAAACCATTGATTAAAATAAAATGACCAATGTGGTTATACATTTTTTTCTTACATAAAATTGACAACTTCGTGACAGCTTGACAGACAAACGCCTCACTACCATAATGCGCCAAGCTTCAAATTTGTCCAATTCCACCCCAATAACAAGTACAAAAAGTTTCAACGGTGTGGTCATAAATAATAATTTTATATGTGGGCCCAAGGACTATAATGTGTACACCTCCACAAGCACTATACTCTGCTTTTCACCATCACTCAAACAAGCTCAAAAGGTTTGTCGCCTTCAATCTTCTAGGTTGTCCAGTAGAATCGGGGAGCAGCATTGCCTCAATATTCTCATGTCTATGATCTTATTGCTGGTGATTTTCTGGCATCTTCTTCATGATTATATCCACAGTTTCCATTCCTAGTCCTTATGGAGGTCACTGCGTGCCATGTACTAAGCAGCATCTACAATGTTTTCAGTTTTTTGTTCTGGAATCTTTGCATTATTGTTATATTGCTTGGTAGAGCACACCACCACAGTGGGACTGCAAAGTCCAAACAGGTCTCAATTTTTTTTTATATAATGATAATAAGTAATAAATGATTATGGATCGACAGATTGAAGTATCTTCCAACTAACCAATACCTCAATAATTCATCAGAATAAATGCAACGACAATGATGGTTTGGAGAAGAAGCTACATATTGACACTAATAGACAAAGTGATAAATGAACGTATTAGAGAATTAATGAATGTGAAGTAGACTTCAGACTAGTAGACCCTGGGATGGGAATATGTGAAGAATAGTGGAGACAAAAATACCGCTGAAAACTTAAAAATGGAAACCAAATAGAAGGAGGAAAAGGGAATGTCCTAGATTAGAGTGGAACAGAGTATATTCACCTGACACCTTTTGGAGTGAGGGTAAATTTATCTAAGGTTGCTTATCCAGAAATTTATGAAGTTTTGACATTGGAGTCTTGCAGTCTCCTCTATCTTCTCGCAATGTATTCTCCACATTTTTTTGCCTATCTTAGGTCAGTCGACTATATATTTTAAACGAATCTAAAAATTATATTATACATAAGAAATTAAAAGCCATATTGATGGTCGATTCACAAAGATTTTAGAGGTAGATAGAATGGCAGAAAGGTTTCTCTTAGCAATATTTAGGCACCATATGAGAACTATCATACATACGGTATCTGGACACAGCTAACTGAAAAAAATACCACTACAGCATAGGACATAGGTTAGGTCAATCAACCATGGTGCAGATTGTCCGAAATGGGGGACACCCATCTTACATACATGTCATTTATGAATGTGACATGCTTGATGCTTATAATTTTACCTGTCTAATTTTGCCCATCGACGTCGCAACTTGTGACGTATGCTCACGACATAGCATTAATTAGCAGAAATCTAAACAGTTTAAAGGAAGACCTTACGAAGTTATCTAAGGAAGTATCCAAAAGGGGTTTAGCAATAAATCAAAACAAAACAAAATACCTACTATGCTCAAGAAAAAATCCAGTTGATGTGACAAGTTTAAATATTGGTGAATATGAGTTTGAAAAGGTAGAACACTTTAAATATCTTGGGGTCTCAGTTAATGGAACTAATGATAGAACTAATGATAGAACTAAAGAATCCAGGCAGGAAACAGAACCTACTGGAAATATAGCAACTTCCTCAAAGATAAGAAGCTTACTCAGAATACTAAACTGAAAATTTACAGAGCAGCAATTAGACCAGTAATCACATTCATGGTGCCGTAGTAATGTGTCTGACACAGAAATATGGAGAAAGATTGAGGATCCTAGAGAGAAAAATAATTCGGAGGATAGCAGGCCCACTAAACTTAGGTAATAATGAATTTAGAAAACTGATGAACCACGAAGTAAGAGAACTTTTGAAAGGAGAAGACATCATCAGATTTATAAAGACACACAGACTCAGATGGATGGGACATAGAGAAAGGAGAAATCCAGAAGCCGTTATCAAGAAAATTACCAAATGGAGACCTGTATCAGGTAGATCACGAGGAAGACCCAAAACCAGATGGGAGAACCAGATAGTCGATGACTTTATGAAGATGGGAGTTAGAGAATGGGTAACCACAAGCAAAAACAGGAACGAATGGAGAAAAATTGTAGAAGATGCCAAGTCACACAACCATTTGTAAAACCAAAATGTTAGTGTGGACTAATTCCCCTCGACAAATGAATCGGAAGAGCTCAAAGAGGGCTGCAATCGCTCCGCTAGGAGTGTAGATACCATGATGATGATGAATTTTGCTCAAACAAATCTTATCCTTCCAAAAAATAACAACCTAAATTGCTGTGTCAATTGCACAAAGTATTTTGAGCAACTCTTAAATACAGAAAACCCCACAACGACAGGGCAACAAAGACAGTACCAGTTAGCTGAACCTGAAATACCAGGGCCCACACTAGCTGAAGTAAAGTCCGCAATTTCGTCCCTAAAACCATAAAGCCCCAGGTCCAGACGGCATACAGGCGGAACTACTAAAAAAAGGGTGAGAGAAACTACATCTTGAGATATGTCATCTTCTAAGAGAAGTCTGGGAAAGGGAAGAAATACCGAAAAACTGGTATGAAAGCCATATAATACCTATTCACAAGAATGGAGATAAACAAAAATATGTCGGAACTGTAGAGTAATATCGTTAATTAATACAACATACAAAATTATATAAAGACCAGGACTTTAGACTCACATAAATTATTAAGTAAAATTAACAGTCTCACTGAATATAACTTAACAAATTCTTATTGGAGAATTAAAACTTCTCCCCCTCTTACAGATGCTTATCTAGAAACTAACAACTTTAGCATTAACACTAAACAAATATTACCCATATATAACCTTTCTATTGAGGAAATCGCAATCTTTCCAAAGATCATAAAACCTACATACAGAAACTTACCATGCCAAAACAATAAAATTGTAAAATTAATCTTATCTGAATTTTCTAATTATAAATACATCTATACAGATGGTTCAAAAACATGTAATAGTGTAGGTAGCGCTTATTATGTTTCTAATATAAAAAGTGGTAATTCTTTTAGACTACCTAAATGTACATCTATCTTCACTGCCGAACTTTATGCTATTGAAAGAGCCCTAACTTACGCGGTTGAACAGAACTTTGGAGACACGGTTATACTATCAGATTCTTTATCTGCTCTTGAGGCAATATCGCAACCAATAACCAAAAAACACAACAATGAGTTGTTATGCCATATTAGAAAGACAATCGCTCGATTTAAAAATAATAGCAGTGACTTGGTCTTTATCTGGGTAAAAGGACATGCCGGAATCAAAGAAAATGAGATAGTGGATGAAATGGCAAAGAATTCAGCAACTTTAAATGAAATAGTAGATTTAACAATCTCCAGCGATTACATTCCCGAATTGCATAAAAAATTAAGAAAAAAATGGGAAACTATTTGGCTTAAGTTTGTACAAACTTCGAGGAATCCATACACTAACATACACCCACAACTTCCGCAAAATATCCCACATATATTTGATTATCACGTTACTCGATTTTATTCCACATCCCTAAGTCGCTTAAGATTAAACCATGGCAATTTTCCTGCACATTTAGCTAAAATAGGAATGCGTATCAACTCTCTCTGTTCATGTGATAACTACTCTACTGCAGATTTAAATCATATAATCTTTAATTGTGAACTTAATAAAAACCATACGAAAGCACTAATTGCTAGACTTCAGGAGCGGAATGTAAGTTTACCGCTGAATATTTCACATCTACTAAGCTTCAATACCAAAACTATTAATGATATTATCATACAATTTCTTAAAGATTCTAAAATAAAAATTTAATATGACATCTTCAATCTTCAACTTTCAAATATCTGTGGCAAAAAGTTTATCTAATGCCATCCCCTCTTTGTGAACACACACACACATACAAAATTATATCCATAATACTGTCTAGAAGACTATAAGAGGCGATGACCAAAGCGGATTCAGACCGGGAAGGTCCACCAATGACCAGATATTCGTCCTATGCCAGGTGTTGGAAAAAAACTGGGAATTCAACCGTGATGTACACCAAATCTTCGTGGACTTAGACAGGCTTACGACTCTGTTAGCAGAGAAGCATTGTGGGAGACTATGGTAGAAATGGGAGTGCCTGGAAAGCTGGTACGATTAGCACAGGTGAGCAAGGAGAACGCTTCCGCACGAATCAGAATTGGCAGCTTAGACAAGGAGATCCTCTCGCCCCCCTGCTGTTTAACTTCCCACTGGAACATGCTCAGCCACAACTGACAAACGGATTTGCCGCCCAAGGATCAAAAATACTACTGGCCTTTGCGGATGACGTGAACACAAATGCACAATCCACCAGAGATGCAAAAGAAGTTTTCACCCTATTCGAGAACGGAGCCAAGGAAGTTGGTCTTAAGATCAACCAGGACAAGACCAAGTATATGGTGGTTACGAAGAACCCAAGACCAAGGGTTAGACAAAACGTAACAATTAATAAATACAACTTTGAAGTCGTCAAAGATTTTAAGTACATGGGAGCGATCATAACATCTGAAAATAAATGTGAAAAGGAGGTGGCAGCCAGGATCATTGCAGGAAACAGGGAATATTACTCATTAATGACCGTACTTAAATCAAAAATACTCTCAAGAGCAGCAAAAATAAGAGTATATAAGACAATAATTTGTCCCACAATAATGTATGGAAGCGAGACATGGACTCTGAACCAGCGGGAAACAACAAAGATACTGCGGACTATCTATGGAGATGAAAACATAGTACGCTACATCAAAGCAAACCGAATAAGATCGGCGGGTCACGTGATAAAATCGAGTGACGAAAGACTTCTGAACGCCACATTCTGGGAAAGGCTCGATGGCAGGAGGTCAGTTGGTCGCCCAAGAAAGAGATGGAAGGGCGCAGTAGCCAGTGATCTACGCAAAATGGGAGTACAGCAATGGGAGATATCTGCTCAGGACCGACAACAATGGAGGGAAATAGTAAACGCGGCCAAGACTCACATAGAGTTGTAGAGCCAAATGATGATGATAATTATAATGAATTGCACCCAAAATACACCCTCCATGTATCGTCAGATAAGTCGCTGGTTGCTCTTTGCTTTACTAATTCTGTGGTATCTCCTGTACGTACCCTGTGTCAATATTACCAAAAAGAGTTTATATGTTCAAGAAAATATTTATTAATATCTCTACACCCATTTGGGAGAGATTATGGTGATCATAACTTGAAAATTTCCAAGATTTATTAACAGCTTTGTACAGGGCCCATATATTCGTAAAAAATCCATTACCGCTTTCTTTTGTGGAGAACGCGAAAAGAAAACTGTAACAACAATAACAATACATCACCTTGGGGAGTCGTTAAGCAAACCAAAGCTTCGGAAAAGCTAAAAGTTAAAGTTAAAGCAAAAGGCTGAGAAAGGTGTACAGATAATTCCGATTATATTTCGAAATACACTGAGAGAAAAGTCAAACTTCGTATGTCAATAATGGTAAGTATTAGGAATACTTGAAATGAAAAGGTTATTTTCAGAATTTTAGTTTAAAAATTCAATCAGAATAACCACCTACTTATAGGTAGTTTGCTTTTTTTTATTTAAAAGGATGTTGCAATCTGTTGAGTGTCAATAATAAACAAAAGTAATGACATTGACTAAGGACAAGAAGGATTTTACCCACTGGTAAAAACAAAGTACAATTTTTATAAAGTTTTATAGGAAATAACTCTAAATGGCAAGTCCAGTGGTTCCTCTCTCTCTTGTCCTTTCCCCATTACTGAGGATCATGATTTCTTCTAATATTCCTAACAATGTTTCTCCATTGGTCTCTATCTTCAGCTGCTCTAAAATCTTCGCAGAATGAGTTTGCAGCTGAATGCTTTATTTGGTCAGACCATCTATTTGGTGACCGTCCTCTTGATCTTCTCCCCGGAACGTTTCCAGAAACAATTAATCTCTCCAAACTGTCGTCACCTCTGCGAACCACGTGACCAAAGAATTGCAGAGTTTGTTGCAGACATATTGTGGACAGCCTTTTTTTAATATTGAGTTGGTTTAGAATGGAAACGTTTGTCCTATGAGCTGTCCAAGGTATGCGCAGCATTCTTCTTCAGCACCACATCTCAAAAGCATCAATTTTTTGGCTCTCGCATGCGCGAAGAGTCCAAGTCTCTGCTCCGTATAGAAATATAGATCTGTCTTTCCAAACTTTAGTTAGGCGACTCATCGCATTTTTTGCCATACCAATGCGTCTCCGAACTTCTGCTTCACAATTACCATCGTTAGTTATACTAGACCCGAGATAGACAAAGGTGTTTACTATCTGGTATTCCTGTAACATGTTAGTCAGTTGAATAGGGTCGAATCCGTCGACCACCATTATTTTTGTCTTAGCTTTATTGATTTTCAGACCAACTTTATTGCTTTCGTACTCAACTCTTCGCAGAAGATCAAGCACTTCTTCCTCATTTACTGCTATAAGTGTAGTGTCATCAGCAAATCTTAAATTGGAGATTTTCCTACCAGCTACTGTTACTCCACCGGCCCATTCTTCTAAAACCATCCTCATGACATGTTCACCATAAATGTTAAATAAGTCAGGTGACAACACGCATCCTTGTCTAAAACCTCTCTCGGTCTTGAATTGGTTTGAGAACTTCTGATCTAGTCGTACTGTCGCTATATTAGATTGGTACAGATTTTTAATAAGTGTCACCAGGTGCATTGGTGCGCCCATTTCTATTAAAATTGATCACAGATTTATCCAGCTTACACAATAAAATGCCTTTTGGTAGTCAAGGAAGCATATAATCATAGGTACTTGAAATTATCTAGACTTTTCAATGAGTTGTCTCAGGTTCAGGATTTGTTTCTTTACCCTTTACAAACCCCGCTTGTTCCTGAGATATTTGGTAATGTAGATAGGTTTTTAATCTGTTTTTGATGATATGCAACAAGATTTTACTAGCATGTTTTATTAGTGACAATGTGCGGCAGTTTTTACATCTGGTAGTAGTTCTTTTTTGTGTAGTGGGATATAAATTGAGGTACACCAATCAGATGGCCATTTTCCTGAATTCCAAACAGCGACACAGATAGAATGGATGATATGTAATCCTTTGTCACCTACTAACTGTAGTATTTCACATGGTATTGAATCAATGCCTGGGTATTTATTTGTCTTTAGTGATTTAATTGCATCTTTGACTTCAGCGAGTAAGACAGTAGGTTCTTGAATTGGTTTGAGAACTTCTGATCTAGTCGTACTGTCGCTATATTAGATTGGTACAGATTTTTTATAAGTGTCACCAGGTGCATTGGTGCGCCCATTTCTATTAAAATTGATCACAGATTTATCCAGCTTACACAATAAAATGCCTTTTGGTAGTCAAGGAAGCATATAATCATAGGTACTTGAAATTATCTAGACTTTTCAATGAGTTGTCTCAGGCAGGGGTGGCTTTACCTATTGTGCAGGGTGTGCGGTGCACACGGGCGCCGGGATGTTGGGGGGCGCCGAGCGCCAAAGAGCGGGTCCTTTACTTTGTTTTTCAACAAAAAATATGCTTTAAAACGAATAATGAAAAATTACATTGGATTCTACTACACCTTTGGATATTTTAAATTACTTGTATACAAATAAAATACTTTCATTGTTCCCAAATTTGTTCACTGCTCTTAGAATTTACCTCACATTGCCAGTGACAGCAGCGCACAGTGAAAGATCATTTTCTAAATTAAAAATAATTGTCGCTAAGTAATAACAACATTGTCGCAAAGTCGATTGACAAATTTATCACTAGTAAGTATTGAACATGAAATAAAAATTGAAGTAGGTGATGATATATTTATTCAAGATTTTGCTAATGCAAAAGCACGAAATGTATCTATCTTTTTTATCTTGTAGTATGTGTGTCCTGTTATAATTCGTTAATAAATTATTTTTTTTAAATAATCACAAGTTTGTTCTTTTTTATTCATCTAACCAATTCCTTTCTAAAAGTAGGGGAGAGTCGGCTATTGGTGCGCACCTAAGGTTACTTCAGGATATTCCACAAACTTGAAACATTTCAGTTTCCAAATTTTTTGAAGATATACTTCAAAGGCTTAGGTATATTGATAGTGACCTCATTTAATGAATGGTTGAACAGTAGAAGAGTGAGAGGTGAAATTTCCAAAGAGTGTAATGCGCACAATTACTTGACCTATTCGGCTAATGGTGCGCATATGTCGGATAACTGTGCGCAATAATAGAACTTAAAAATGACCTTCGAAAATGTAGCTTATTGAATATAAATATTAAAGGGACAAACAAATATACGGAAAACGATAAGAAACCAAGTTACACATATTTAAAAAAAATCTAAGTATTGCAGAATTCACAAATATATCCTTCTGAACTATCCTGTCGTATACACATGGCACGAGACCATTGGCAATATATTGAATACTTGCACCATACCTCATATTTTTGCTATTATCACCGCAATACACAGAAGTCATTTTGATCTGACACGAGATCTTCCAACTCATCATTATGGCACAGTTAACTTTCTGAAATAACTTCGGAGCTGCTGTGTTCAAAAATTTTTCTTTTTATACCTTTTTTCAATTTCGTGGTTTTTTTTTGCCCCTTTTTCTACTTTGACGGTTGTTTAACGCTTGTTTACGATTTATGGCGCAGTCACAAAACGTAAAAAATGCCTTTATATACCTTGCCGGCTAATTATGGGCAATACGCACCATTAGACGACGTTACACTTCACCACAAAACACAAAATTTGATAAAAACAAAAAAGAATCGAGCAAAACTAACTATTTCAGTGTTTAAACGGTAAATAAATAAAGGATATAAGTATCTACTATTTAACCTTTATGTCTGTCAAGAAAAAAAGTTATCGCTTATTTTCTCAGACACACAAATAATATCATACCAAGCGAAAACCTGTAAACGATAACTGCCAACCGGTAAAGTATCTCCCGGCGTTTGTTTGTTTTTACCAAAATTGGCAAAATTGCTTACTAAAATCACTAGCCAGTTGTGTCTGAATTTAACGAACAGACTATACCTCCGCATACTATGATGTTATATCGAGCTCTCAAATAAAAATTGGAAAAATAAAAAGACTTTACTACATTCATGTCAACATTTTTTACAAGAATTCTCAAACCATAGCAAGCTCTGCTTAGTTCTTTGCAAAGATTCTCGATATGATATGTGAAATCAAAGTTTTGGTCAATCCAAACCCCTAAGCATTTGACATATTCAGAAAAGGGTATTAGATGTTCATTTAGGTTAATATTGTCAGGTGTGTCTGGACCGCGGTTTGTTTTAAAGAATACAGCTTTAGTTTTTTCAGGATTTAAAACTAGTCTTGAATTCAAGAACCAGTTTTCTACTTCTGACATCAAAGAGTTACCTTCCAGAACTAGTTCAGGTAAATTTCGAGCAGAAACCAACAGTGTACTGTCATCTGCATAATTAATAATTAATTCCTTAGTTTTAATACCCCATGTACTAGTACTAGGTAGGTACCTATTCGACTATTCCATTTTGACTGCGCATCCACCAAAGGGCGCCAGGGCATCGACTGCACACGGGCGCTACATGGGCTAGAGCCGCCTCTGGTCTCAGGTTCAGGATTTGTTTCCTTGTACCTTTACCCTTTACAATCCCCGCTTGTTCCTGAGATATTTGGTAATGTAGATAGGTTTTTAATCTGTTTTTGATGATATGCAACAAGATTTTACTAGCATGTGTTATTAGTGACAATGTGCGGCAGTTTTTACATCTGGTAGTAGTTCTTTTTTGTGTAGTGGGATATAAATTGAGGTACACCAATCAGATGGCCATTTTCCTGAATTCCAAACAGCGACACAGATAGAATGGATGATATGTAATCCTTTGTCACCTACTAACTGTAGTATTTCACATGGTATTGAATCAATGCCTGTGTATTTATTTGTCTTTAGTGATTTAATTGCATCTTTGACTTTAGCGAGTAAGACAGTAGGTTCTCTAGGGTAGTCAGAAGGCCACTGATTTTCTGCTGATACCTCGTTATTTTTATATAGCTCGCCACAGTAGTTTCGTCATGTTTCCAATATTTCATCAGTATCTCGAATTTCATAGTATTTCAATACAGACCACGTTTGAGGTTTAAATTCTCTGGTAAGTCCAGTGGTTGGAATTTCTTTAACTTACGTTGTTCTTGGGAATTGTCTAGAAAATTAAGTGTAAGCTGATTTTCATGATCCTCCACTTTGGCAATGTATGCAACGCTACGCTTTTTGATGACTTCCTGTACCATAAATATCCATTTTAAGGTATCGATGAATAATTCTGTTGTTGTTGTTGATGTATCAAAGTGCATTAGTGACAGTTTGGAGGATATTTAATTGGAATCGTTGAATTGTTTCGATGTTGGAGTGACTGGCTATTCCCCATATAACGAAACCATATGTCCAGACTGGCGTAAGTATTGTTTTATATAGCAGCAATTGGTTATCCAGAGTTAGGCTTGAGCGACCCATTAACCAATACATATTCCTGAATTGGAGACCTAGTTGCATTCTCTTGATCCAAATACATGTTTCCTCCATGTGAGACTTCTGTCCAAATGAATACCAAGGAATTTTACCTCGTTGGCTGAGGGTAATTGATGATTATCTAAAGTTACAGAAGCACAGGTTCCTCTTCGTGTTGTAAATGTAACATGAATGGATTTTCCCTCGTCAGGTTCCCCGAAACTTCTATACAACTCAAAGTTGCAACGCCTGCGCCATAAACCTTGACCTTCTATTCATCCATACATTATTCTTATAAATTTTAGTTCGAAACGTTTACCTAAGCAGTTCTTGGTCCACTTTTCTGTTCCATATGTTAGCACTGGTCTTATTAGTAGTTTATAGACGGTCAGTTTAATTTCGCTGGGTAGTGTTGAGGCCATCTATCTTCTCAAGCCATTCTTTTTCTTCAGGTGCCATCTCCGCTACGGAGGTTGGCAATCATAACATCTATTTTAATTTTTGAGGCAGCAGCTCTAAATAGTTGTTTTGGGCTTCATCCAAACCATTCTCTTAGGTTATTCAGCCATGAAATTCGTCTTCCTCCAATGCTTTTTCTGCCATCTATCTTTCCTTGCATTATGAGTCGCAGGATACCATACTTCTCGCTCCGCATCACACGTCTGAGATACTGTAGTTTTCTTTTTTTAATTGTAAGTTCAACTTCCATCTCTTTACCTATTCTTCTCAGCACTTCATTGTTCGTAACTTTATCTACCCAGGAAACCCTCATAATTCTTCTACAGGTCCACATTTCAAAGGCGTTAAGTCGTCTCATTGTCTCTAGATTTAACGTCCATGATTCTACTCCATAGTATAGTACACTTTATACGTAACATTTTGTTAGGTGTACTTTAAGAGCTAATTTTAAATCTTTACTACGTAGGACCTCCTTCATTTTCATAAAATTAGAACGTGCTTTTTCGATTCTGACTTTGATTTCTGCAGTGTAGTCATTATTTTCTGTTATTAGTGTTTCTAGGTAAGTGTACTTTTTACTCTTTAGATCTGCTGGCTCTACTATCAAGATTTCGTTAGTGTTATGGTTGTTTTTACTAATTTTCATAAACTTCGTCTTTTTGTTATTGAGAGAGAGAGTCCGTACTCCCTACTACACCTTACTATTTTACTCATGAACTGTATCATCTGCATATCTGATGTTGTTATGCTCTCAAGCCATAGTAACACTTATTGTCACTCACTATTCTTCTTTTAATTTCTTCGGTGACGTTGTTATCTTTAATGACCGAAATATAACGGTCAGAGGCTCTGTGGACCTAGCTATGACGTCGATGTCATCTACATATCCGATAACTTGCACAGATTTGTTAAAGATAATGCCTTTTGCGTTACTCGGGGACTCTCGAATTACTTTAAATTAAGGTTAATTTCCCACCTACGATTCGCAGATGACATAGTTCTTATAACAGACAACTTAAAACAGATTAGAACTATGCCTACTGAGTTAGATGGCGCCTGTAAAAAAGTTGGTTTAAACATAAATTTTGGAAAGACACAATACATGACAAACCTGGTACCAAGCGCGAAAACCCAAAAGTCGACGTCAACGAAATAGCATTGGTCCATAAATATAAATACTTAGAACATGAAATCCAAATTGCCAGGAACAATCAAACTGCCGAATTACAGAAAAGGATCACCTTAGCATGGTCCGCATATGGAGCTCTATCAGAAATCTTCAAGAACAACTTGCCAAATTATTTGAAAAAGACGTTCAACTAATGTGAGCTTCCAGTCATGACTTACGGCGCCGAAACATTATCGTTAACCCGGGCCACAGCAACGAAACTTAGAGTGGCCCAAAGAAGAATGGAACGGTCACTACTTGGACTGACTCTCAGATACAGGGTCAGAAACGAAGAAATCAGAAGGACAGGCGTCACAAATGTCATAGAGCGAGTAGCATGGTTGAAGTGGAATTGGGCGGGTTATGTAGCCAGAATGAAGGACGGGATGTGGACCCAAAAAATTACAGTGTGGAGACGAAGAGAAGACAGAAGAAGTAGAGATAGGCCACCTACACGATGGAGAGACGACGTCAAAAGGATTGCTGGGAATTGGTTGCAGAAAGCCCAAGATCGAAAAAACTGAAAGAAATTAGGGGAGGCCTATGTTCAACTTTGGTTGCAGAAGGCTGGATGATGATGATGATGAAGGTTAAATAAAAGACACGACAGCCCATCTGCGAATTAATGTTTTTTTAATTAAAATTAATATTAAATACTAATTTCAAGGAATAACTGTTTGTAGTGTAAATAAATTGAAAGGGTGAGGTTGTGCCTGAAAAAGCTGATCTCGGTGATAAACGATTATTGAGTTAAATAAACAGTCCGCGCAAAGAGGCTCGTAACTTATAAATATCTATCCTGTTTTCCTTACAGGACTTAGCGATGATATATAGCGGTGTAGCTATAAGGATTATACTTACACACCTACTCCTTTCTTCATAAGTTTGCGCCCTCTCTTTCTCCCGGCCGCATAACTTGCTATCGTTGGTGTTACGGATATCTTAATAAGATTCATGAAAGGACGCCATATTTTATATCCTCCCTATCTAACGTAATGCCTGGTGAGCCTGAGCCATTCCTCCGAGGATGCTACAGCGTGTGCCTTTGCCTGTCTCAGGAGCTAAGAGCTGACGATGCCGATGCGTTGCTGATTCTGCCCCGCTGCAGTTAAGATAACGACGATGCACGGCACTACTTCCACAATCACACATTGTTGCCGCACTTCACACGCCCCAACACATATACACAAATCATAAACCACAATGCATGCGATGAAGATTTAAAATGGAATAAGTATTTGACGTCAGACAATTAAAATAACGACTTTATTTCACACAATATTTTTTTAAAATACGACAGGGGCGTACTCTATCATATTTACAAAAAAAATTAACCAGTTAAAAAATAATATCAAAAATGAATAACCATTTTCAATTTCGTGGCAAAACGAAAATACAGCCGCATCATATTCTAGTCCAATCAGAGAGTGCAGCAAGCACCTCTACCGGTTTCGAAACTTATTAGTCTCTCATCAGGAGGCACATATTCTGCTCTCTCTGATCCAACCAAAACAAACCACGGCGTGCAATCACGGATTGCAACGAACGAAATGACATAGATGCCCTAGCAGCAACTGCTAGCAAAAGACTAATTTTTCAATCCAATGGCATATAAAACAGCATAATGCTACTCTACATCCCACCAGACTGAAAACAATGGGAACTGTCTCTGGTTACACTTCCGAGGCTTCTACAATTTGCAAGCCGCCATAACGGATGCTGAGACTAAGGAAGATGAGGGAATTTTACAATTTATAATTCACGTCCCATCTGCTCAGCGCGGTAAAGTTCCAACGAGAATGGTTCCCTTCGTACTCCAATCAGAGTAAACATGCAAATCAAAAATGAATAACCATTTTCAATTTCGTTGCAAAACGAAAATACAGCCGCATCATATTCTAGTCCAATCAGAAAGTGCAGCAAGCACCTCTACCGGTTTCGAAACTTATTAGTCTCTCATCAGGAGGCACATATGCTGCTCTCTCTGATCAAACCAAAACAAACCCCGGCGTGCAGTTACGGATTGCAACGAACGAAATGGCATAGATGCCCTAGCGGCAACTGCTAGCAAAAGACTAAGTTTTCAATCTAATGGCATATAAAACAGCATAATGCTACTCTACATCCCACCAGACTGAAAACAATGGGAACCTTCTCTGGTTACACCTCCGAGGCTTCCACAATTTGCAAGCCATAACGGATGCTGAGACTAAAAAATAATACTTCAATCTAATCTGATCAGGAATGACAATTGCCATCTTCGATTATATTATGCTTTATCCTCAATTTATCCAGTCTGTTGTTCCTGAAGGTCCAAGTCTCTAATAGGGTAAGGAAGGGTATATTGGTGATACAAGTAATTTGTTGATAATTTTTAATTAAATTACCACACAGTTCCTTATGCAAGCACATTCATGACACAGCGGCAGTAAGTTGTTACGAGTGTAAGCAGGACAAAAATGTATTACGATTTCGCAATGCGCGCACCCTCTTTTAGTAAACAGACTGTTTTGACCGTTGCGTTGTGTGACAGTCGACAATGGAGTCATTTCTTATTGAATGTTACATATTTGTTACACATTATTGACGGTTACATATTTATTGGAATAATTGCTGTTTTCTTTATAAAACTTTATAAAACCATTCAATAAACTAATTATCAATAAAAAAAGCTGCATTGAATTGGTGATTTAGCCAAGGTAAGTTAAATTTTTACTTCTTAAATAAGTTTCACCAAATTTTCTAACCACTATCACCACTATACCTTATCGTGCCACCAACTTACCTAACATAAGTTTGTATTTCAATTTGACATTAACTGTCATTATTATTCATTTTTAGTTAAATTAACTCTTCTAAACATTTACTTCAAATAATAACTAACTAAATATAAATAAGTAACATAATAAAGCAAAACTTATTTCTTGCTTATAGTTGTCAAATTCCTATATTATTAGTATTTTTCATTTTTATCACCAACGTACCTTTCCTTACCCTATGCCTTGAAATTGCAGCACGCAATACTTTGTAAGAGACCTTGTATATCGAGAAAACGAAGATTTTTTCAACCTCCTCGATCTTTCGATTCTATAATAACCAGTCTTCCATCTTGAGGTCTTGATTTTGTTTTCTTAGATTTCTCCTGATCATGGATTCATCAGTCTCTTTCTGGACATTGGAAAGCTGGACATTGAAAAAAAGAAGACATAAATAAACTACAGTCATTTGATATAATATATCCACGAAATATAATATATCCAATGAAAAATCCACAAGGAAAAAAGTTTTCCTGTAGTTGGCTGTATACCTATACCAGAAGATGCTGACATGCTAACCACCAAAATACAAAAATATTCTGGTAAAAACCCTTTAAACTTGATCAATCACGGAAACAATGATTATAATTGTGAAATTGAACATGGATGCAAAAAATATTCTGCCCATGGTATCATTTGAGCCATTCGAACAACTCAATTTGGGCTCAAATGATATCCTGGGCAGAATACATGTGATATTTTGTGCATCCATGTTCAATTTCACAATTATAGTCAATGTTTCCATGACTGGTCAAGTTTAAAGGGTTTTCAAGGAAATCATCAGGACCTGATGATTTCCTTAATAAATCATCAATAAGAGGAAAAACAGGATATTACCTCCGAATTCTATCCTACTGCATTGATTTTAATGAAATTTTGGGATAAAAGCGCCTACGTGCGCTTTTATCTTGGGGGTGGTTCCCACCCCTTCTCGGGGGCGGAAAACTGTTTACTTAAAATAACTACGGAAGTGGCTAGAAAACCTGATTCTAAGGAAAAACTGTTCTATAATTTTTATTCGAAAACTTAATAATTTTTGAGTTATTCGTGGTTGAAAATTGGCCATTTTCGTTGAAAAATGTCACCTCTTCGGACGGTTTTTTGCGAATACCTTCAAAATTATGCATCCAACGAAAAAAACTATATAAAACATTTTTATAGCTTATGAAAAATCAAACAGATTCGTTTCTTTGTGAATTTTCTAGTTATCATACAAAAAGAGATATGGTAGGTGAAAAGAGATTTTTTTGGTGCACGCTCATATCAGTTCAACTTAAAATAACAGAGAAATTGTCGATTTTAGGGGTATATAATGCTACAAATACCATTTATGGTAGCTGAAATGACCTTAAAAATGAGCACTGTTAAATGTCGATTACATTCAAACTAAGCGAGATATGGCGCAAAAAAAGGATGACTAATGTATTTTAAGGAAAAATGAGAAGTATATTATTTAACCCCTCATCCACCAAAATTTAAACGCATCGTTTTCCTTCTGTAATACCTTTTATTAAAGTGTTATTTCTATGTTCAAAAAGTTGGACGGGTTTAAAATGAATGATTTTTCAAAAAAAAATAAAGTCAAATTATAGAGCGCATTTAAATTTTTTTTGAAGTTATACTTCTTTAGGCGCGTTTGAGAGTAAAATTTCATAATACTGCGCGCATGCGCACACAGACAGTATGGCGTTTAGTTGCTGAATCTTTCAAGTTACGTATAAATATATCAGTGCAAGAAAAGGTGTGAAAAGAATATATTAGTGTTTTTAGTAAATATAATTTATTATAATTTTTGTGGCTTTGGATTTGTCTTCCTCAGGAGTAAGATGAGTATTATTAAAACATTTTATTGTATATTTATTATACTTTACCACCTTGTCTGTTTGCTATCGTGAATTGTCATTAGGTACGTCCGAACCGATACAGACACAGTCCTCGTAGCGTATTTGGTATAGTATTCGGCCACAGATCGAGAGGTCTTGAGTTCGAGTCCGGAGCAATCCTATACTTTTTTTTTATTTTTTTGAAAGCGGTAAGCACAAAATTAGTTTGGTGTTTAAAAAAATTAAAACAAACTGTTTAAAGTATATTTATTTTTAAGAAATCATATAATAAAAGTATAACTTCTTACGTGCGTACAAAGTACACACACATTCTTTTTTTTTTAATTTTCTTTTTTCTCCATGTAACTCGAAAATGATAAGAGATATGAATAAAAGATATACTAAAAAAATGTAGGGTTTTTTTAAATAATAATTTTGTATTTTCTTTCATTACTGTATCTCTTTATCATTTTCGAGTTACATGGAGAAAAAGAAAGATTTTTAAGGAAATCTTAAAATGCGCTCTATAATTTAAACTTATTTTTTTCAAAAACCATTTTAAACCCGCCCACCTTTTTGAACATTGAAATAACACTATAATAAAAGGTACATAATATGTATTGTAGAAGAAAAACGATGAATTTAAATTCTGGCTGATGAGGGGTTAAATATACTTCTCATGTTTCCTTAAAATACATTAGTCATCAATTTTTTTGCACCATATCTCGATTAGTTTGAATGTAATCGACATTTATCTAAAGGTCTTTTCAGCTACCACAAAAGATATTTCAAGCATTATACCCCTAAAATTGACCATTTCTCTGTTATTTTAAGTTGAACTCACTGATTTAAGCATGAACTCACAGAAAAAATCTCTTTTCACCTACCATATCTCTTTTTGTATTATAACTAGAAGATTTATGAAGAAACGAATCTGTTTGATTTTTCATAAGCTGTAAAAATGTCTTACCTAGTTTTTTTTTCGTCAGATGCATAATTTTTAAGGTATTCGCAAAAAAGCGTCAGAAGAGGTGACATTTTTCAATGAAAATGGCAAATTTTCAACTACGAATAACTCAAAAAGTATTAAGTTTAAAAAAAAAATTATAGAACAATTTTTGCTTAGAATTGGGTTCTCTAGCGACTTTTGTCGTTATTTTGACCAAAAAATTTTCTGCCCCCGAGAAGGGGTGGGAACCACCCCCAAGATAAAAGCTTACATCGGCATAGGGGGTAGACTTTGAATTAGGAGATAAGTAGAGGCTATTCCCAAAATTTCATTAAAATCCATGCAGTAGGATAGAATTCGGAGCCAAATACCTTCACTGACTTCACTATTGAGCAGCGGTGGAAAAGGTACGACTGGCCATGATGATTACCAATATTCGAAACGGATATCGAAAGAAGAAGCCTTTAAGACTGTCTCATTTGCATTTTATGTTTTATTACATTCGAAATATGTTGCGTCGGTCAAAGTATTTTTATAAATTCTTGTGCAAAAGAGTAAAATCTGTGCTATTATGTATTTCAAAATCAAGTATGTATAATCAATTTAAAGACACAATTACGGCAGTATTAATACTCCGGTCAACTTACGCATCCAAGGCTACCAAAATTACCATCAAGCTGAAAATTGGCAGGATTGTTCAAAATACCATCATAAATGAAATCTAAAAAGTCCTCATAAATCCGACCCGTGCTAAAAATTTTACGCGGGTCAAAGGTCACCAAATATGGTTTTTAGCGATTTTCAGCGAAACGGTAAGTTTTATCGTAAAATTAGTTCTGGCGAAAAATGTAGATTAGATAATTATCTATAAAAAATGCCCTATTACTTTTTCCTGAGAGCCACCGTTTTTGAGATATAACGATTCAAAAAGTGGTAATGGTCATAATATGCGCACACGTTTCCACACCACCTTTGAGGTAGTGTACTTAGCGCGTTTTTTTAACGTGTTTTCACCAGTAGGCCTATTCCACGGATCTATTATGATTCTGTTTAATTTAAAGCTATTTAATAATTGATATTGGCAAGGGTTAAAAATGATAAAAGTTATATAAAGCGGTATAAATTTAAAAAAAGGGAAATTTATCAAACTGGTTCATAATTTTCTAATACTTCTGCTTCCCTTGTTCTTCTCCTCATTGTTCTTCTTCCTCTTCTTCATCTTCTAGTTCTTCTTCTTCTTCTTGTTCTTCTTCTTCTTCTTCTTCTTCTTTTTGTTCATCCTGGGTGCAAGTAAATTGTCCCAATAATGACACATCGCATGGCTCCTCGATAGAATCAAATGAATCTTCAACTGTTGGTGATTCAACATTGGAGCACGACCGGTTTTGACAATTAGTGCATGCTACCGAACAAAACAGTCCAACTTTTTTGCAACCACATTTAGCGCTACATCCCTTTTTACAGTTGCAAAAAATTGTGTCAGGAGATTTTCCGGCGCAGGGGGAGTAAAGTTTGAATTGGTTCTAATGAACTGTCGACTAATTTCGAACCCAGTCTTTTGGATCTAGCTGATAACCAAGCCACACTTGAACTTGGTAATATACCCGAAAAAGATGTTGATGAGCAGCCGCTGAGGTTGGAGGAAGACAAAATAACTGCACTTGTTTTTTGTTTCGAGTACTTTAAAAAACATGCATACCGAAACTTATCTAAGCATGTAGTTTTCTAGGCGCTCCATACATAGAGAGAAGAAAGCTAATTCCGTTGGAAATAACTTCTTGTGGAGTTGAATTAGTTTTTTTTTAAACTTCAGCACATTCAAGTAAATCTTGTTTTTCAAACATTTTAAAAACAGTCGTTTTACCCCTCCTGAAAAATGCAGATGTCGTATCACAGCCAGTTATTTCGTGTAAAAAGAGTATATGATTTTGACATTTTGCAAAAGTAGATAAACTTTTCGATGAATATATTTCCGATTGTTGTTGAGCTTTTCCAGGTTTAAAAAAAATACAGTTTTTTCGATTGGAGTTCTACCAGTGAGTAATACGAGCAAGTCTACATTTTCACCTACAACAATAGTTGTATTTGTAAAATTGAATTGCTCTATGGCTGTTTCAATTATCATTACGTCAGCATCATTATTAGCTTGTTTTACCGATATATTTTCAGCAATAAACTTATCTTTCAGCATTGAATTGAACCGAGATTTGTTGTGAGTATTTGCAAGAAATTTCTGTTGAGTGGTAGATACTGTCATTGATTGATCAAATAAAATATTAGAAGATAAAGATGTTGCTGAAGTTCTACGACGTTGTTCTGCAGTTACTCTGGGACCAAAATGACGCCGTACATACTGAACGTATTTATCTAAGATAACGTTGAATGTTTCTTCGCTATCCCACACATTGCGATGTAATAGATATCCTCCATCAATGATGTATGTCGCTTGTATGTTGTTAATATTAATATTTACCTTCTGAAAACAATCGTAAATGGCAAACTTTTGTGTTTTACGCATTCCAATGTCGTCAAACAATGATAAAGGGTATTTAGCCAATTCATAGCCAAAATATTCTTCAATTTCATCTTTAAATGCCGCAGTAATACTAATTCGTTGAAACAATAATACAGGGTCAACAGGTACTTTTTTATTGCGAACTTTTATGGTATTATTCATAGCTAAAAGAGGGACTACTTTGTCAGCGCGTTTTAATTTAACCCTGCATCTCTCGGTAGACCGCAAGCTGTATAGTAGAAACATTATCATATTTATAATCTTATATTATTATGTGTATGTGTAATATAAGTTAAGTTGACCGATAGAATATTATGTTTACTTGTACAGCTTCAGTGATGTATATACCTGCTGTACTAATACATATATTATGACGATCCACAACTCTTTGAATCGTTGTATCTCAAAAACAGTGGCTCTTAGGAAAAAAACTATTAAGATATTTTTTATAGATAATTATCTAACCTACATTTTTTGTTAGAACTAATTTTACGATAAAACTTACTGTTTCGCTGAAAATCGCTAAAAACCATATTTAGTGACCTTTGACCCCGCGTAAATTTTTTAGCACGGGTCGGATTTATGAGGACTTTTTAGATTTCATTTATGATGGTATTTTGAACAATCTTGCCAATTTTCAGCTTGATGGTAATTATTGTAGCCTCACTCCTATTTTTGAGTCTAACTAGACCGGTCTATAAAATTGGCAAAAAGTATAGAAATTAAAAGAGTATAGAGAGAGCCTCAAGTTGTCCCTACCGTCTAACAGTCTAACGAGACAAGGATTTACAGTAAGTAGTAAACGTCCCATAAATCGATATAAGGCGTCTTGTAAGTGTAAGAGGTAGTCAGCTACCGATAATCCGGCCATCGCATAAATATGATCAAGTGTGAAGCTAGGACCGTAAGTATTAAGCCCGGCTTATAGTTTGCCATGTCCCGAGTGTAACAGCTGAGACGACAGACAGTCCTGCCTCTTGCCTACCGCCTTCCGAGGTACACGCGAAAAACGTTTGCCCATATTATCTCACCCCCCAACGCCACCCAACTTTGCCCCACGTAAGCGACTCTTTATTGATTCAAGATAATGCCCTGCTCTTAATTACTCACCGGAGTATTAGGCCGCCAATCTAAAGGAAACTGAACGTGTAATATATGAACCAAGCAAATGTTGCATATTAAAGTCAGTCCCTATTTTTTTTTAAAGCACTGGTAGCATCAATCATATACGGGTGGCTCTTCTTCGATTGAGTCATTATAAATATAGACCAAGAGGCAGCGCTGAAAAATCTATTTAAATTTACTAAAGCCAGACTTTTCACAGTTGATTACTGTGAGTGTGTAGAGAAACATACTGTGGTCTGTCAAGCGAAACGTAGAACAGGGGTTACTGAGAGGGTATCAAAGTTGCTTTCCTACGAAGGTAATATTTCCATTTACTAAGGCTTAAAATCAGTACACACATTCTAAATTAAATATAAAGAAAAAAGCTTTTATAGTCGGGCAGCTGTATGACGGGACAGAGCCGGTCGCTCGGCCCCAATAGTCGATTGAGGAAATGAAGCATTTTGGCTCGCAATTTTTTCGTCCAGCATGGATTTACTTGAAATTTTTACAGAAGGTAGGGAATAGTCCAAAGATCATTTTCTTTATCATGCCGCTAGCATACGCTAAAACATTGGGGGTGGTTGCCACCCCATCTCGAGGGTGGGAATTTTTTATTACATTTTAACCATGTAATTCGATGGAAAAAGTGATTCGAAGAAAAAAATGTTTTTTACATTTTCTTCGTAAAACTAATATTTTTCGAGTTATTCGCGCTTGAAAATAACAGTTTTTCGATGAAAAAATCGACTTTTTTAGAGGGTTTTTTGAGAATACCTCGAAAAATATGCATTTAATCAAAAAAACTGTTGATATCTAAATTGTATCTTTTAGTAACACAAACCAAATTCTTTTCCTATAATATC
Source organism: Diabrotica virgifera virgifera (assembly GCF_917563875.1). Classification (NCBI taxonomy): domain Eukaryota; kingdom Metazoa; phylum Arthropoda; class Insecta; order Coleoptera; family Chrysomelidae; genus Diabrotica; species Diabrotica virgifera. The sequence goes on along the minus strand of NC_065452.1, from coordinate 39,039,379 downwards.
TTTGAGACCAATACAAACCCAGATACGGCATGTTAAAGGTTAGCTTTTTTCGTCAAATGCACAATTTGAAATATTTAAAGCCAAATAATGGGAAAAATTTGCATTTTTCGAGGAAAACTTAAATAATCTTTTTCCAAGCATACAATTAGACCTTTCAAAAAAAATAATAAAGTTTCTAGCATGAAAATTAAGCGACTTACAAAAAAATGTCGGTACCTGCTTTTCTCTACGAAAAAATCAGTGAAACAACCCCCTTACTACCTTCCTAATTCAAAATTGGTCTTCACCTTTCTGTAGTTCCTTTTATATTTATATTATCAATACACTCAAGAAGTTTGACCTATTTAAAATGCCTAATTTTGGAAAAATTGGAGTTTAAACAAAAATTGATTTTTTGGAATTTGGTATTTTTCACCTTTTACTTCAAAATATCTCCGAAAATACTGAAGATATGAAAAAAATTATAAACAACTAAATTGTAGCTTTTTTAATGACTAAAATTACCCTCTGCATATATTTATATTGCAGTGAATAGTTAGCCAGTTATAGCTGTTTAAAAGCTCTATTTACCAGAAAACACCCACTTATTCGAGCCCTTTAAACCCGCCCCAATTAAAAATTAAGTCATCTCACGGAATTTAATTTACACAGTCTTATAGCTCTTTAAAGATCCTACAAAATCATTTTGGAGAGGTCTCATTACTGAGAAGATATCAAAGTTGCTTTCCTACGAAGGTAATGAAATCCATTTACTAAGGCTGAAAATCAGTACACAGTGAGATATAATATTTTTCCAAAATTATAGGTCAAACTCCTTGAGTGTATTGATAATATAAATATAAAAGGAACTACAGAAAGGTGAAGACCAATTTTGAATTAGGAAGGTAGTTGGGGGGTTGTATTCACTGATTTTTTCGTAGAGAAAAGCAGGTACCGACATTTTTTTAATTGTAAGTCGCTTAATTTTCATGCTAGAAACTTTTTATTATCTATTTTTTGAAAGGTCTCATTGTATACTTGAAAAAAAATATTTAAGTTTTCCTCGAAAAATGCAAATTTTTCCCATTATTTGGCTTTGAATATTTCAAATTATGCATTTGACGAAAAAAGCTAACATTTAATATGCCGTATCTCGGTTTGTATTGGTCTTAAAGATATTATTGGAAAATAATTTAGTTTGTGATACTAAAAGATACAATTTAGATATCTACAGTTTTTTGACTAAATGCATATTTTTCGAGGTATTCTCAAAAAACCCTCTAAAAAAGTCGATTTTTTAATCGAAAAACTGTTATTTTCAAGCGCGAATAACTCGAAAAATATTAGTTTTACGAAGAAAATGTAAAAAATATTTTTTTCTTAGAATCACTTTTTCCATCGAATTACATGGATAAAATGTAAAAAAATCCCTGCCCTGAGATGGGGTGGCAATCACCCCCAAGGTTTTAGCGTATGATAGCGGCATGATATAGAAAATGATCCTTGGACTATTCCCTACTTTTGTGAAAATTTTGGGAAAATCCATGCTGCACGAAAAAATTGCGAGCCAAAATGCTTCATTTCCTCAGTGGAATATTGGGGCCGACCGACCGGCTCTGTCCCGTCATACAGCTGACCGACTATAATAACTTCTATTTATATTTAATTTAGAATGTGTGTACTGATTTTCAGCCTTAGTAAATGGAAATAATTACCTTCGTAGGAAAGCAACTTTGATACCCTCTCAGTAACACCTGTTCTACGTATTGACCGACCGCAGTATGCTTCTCTACACACTCACAATAATCAACTGTGAAAAATCTAGTTTTAGTAAATTCAAATAGATTTTTTAGCGCTGCTTCTCCGTCTAATAGGCTTGCAGGTCAGTCTTAAAAAGTGCTCTAGAAATCGAGTAAACGATTGGAAATAAGTAACTGATTCAAACCAATAATGTAGGGTGATACATTGCGCACGTAAATTATAGAAACATGAAGGTTTTATTGTCAGTAGGTACGTCGCACTGGCGAAGCGTCCATGTAACCACTTTTACCATTGGTAACAGTTAAAAATCTTGCAAGTAAATATTTTATGACTACTGTGAAATAATTACTTTCATTTTTACCAATAGAAATATATTATGTGTTAATAGTACCTAATTCAGTAAATAGCCAACTACTCGTAGACATACGAAAATATTAGCGAGTTTATGTGACTCAGTTGCACTTTATTATGCGTTGTTATTACTACGTTGCCGTTGTTACCACTTTCAGTTGTGGTTACATAGTTACATGTGGTGTAGTTACATGAAGCGACGGCGTGGGTGCGCTGTGTATATGAGTAGGCCTGTTACCAGTTTTTGATTTGGTTACAGTACGTATTACAGTGTGCAAGCAACTAACCATGGATGAGTGTCGCTGCGTAATCGATCAACTACTTGAAAAGTAATTATCCTTGTATAATTTCGAAGAAAAAAATTAGATTATTGAAAATGGAAGACCTATTTTAAACAATTTAAAAAAGGAATAAAAAAAGTAGATCAATATTTTAAATTTAGTTGGTACAGTGAAAATCCTTGTTATGTGGTTGCCAGAAAAATATACTGCATTGTTGGCCATGTCTTCTTGTTTTTACAGAAAAAATATGTAGACCAGCGGCCGAGTTCACGATTTAAATAGTTTTAGAGTTTTAAAAAGGAGACATGGAATTTCTCCGTTACCTACATGTAAGATTTATAGATAATTTGATTCAGTTTGGCAAAACAAGAATCGAAAGTTCTCTTAACAAAGTTTTTAAAGCAAATATTGCTAAGCATAACGAGTTTGTTAAAAAAATAGATAGGTATATCCTTAGGACACTTATAATAGATACCATATGTTTTTTGGCCAAATCAGAATTAGCGTTTCGTGGTTATTTTGAGGGCGACGACTCTGACAATCGAGGCAATTACAGGGAATTTTTAACATTAATTGCCAAAAAAGATCAAAAATTTTGCCAATATCTAGAAACATCAACTGTTTTTTCGAGAGTTTCAAGTAATATACAAAAATGATATTATTAAAGCCATATGTATGTATATACATTTAGCCATATCTTCATTTTTTTTTAAATAAGATTTTTTGCATACAGGGTGATCAACTTCTGTGACAAAGTAAAATATATCTGTTATTATAAAATATATGAAAAAAAGTTGTTAATAAAAGTTATAGACACCTTTAATGTACACATTTTAAAATTAGTGAGAAATATACAGGGTACTCCATAACATGGTGTCAAACCAAAATTTTGTTTTTTTTTAATAGAACACCCTGTATTTTATTTAAAATTGGGTATCTCTACATTTTTCTGATTAAAAAGATATAACACTTGTCTAGGGTTATACTGAGTGTTTCAAAGTTATGAGCACTTTTATCAAAAAATCGTACTGATTTGATCGCCCTGTATGATTGTAACAGTATAATATAAACTTATTTTTTTACTGCTGTTGACTGTCAATATTAAATTAGTTTTTCAAAAACGTACAATTTTTTTATCACTACACAAATTGTATACAGGGTAAGTCAAAATGCAAATAAAAGATTTGCTTCATATTTTTAAATGGAACACCCTGTATTTTATATTACCATCGAAAAGTTCTTTCATTATACTTGAATATGTTTTAAATATTCCCTATACCTAAAGTTATTAGTTTTCGAGATATTTTAGTTTGATTGTTGATAACTCATAGATACGTTTATTACAGTAAATTAATTACCCTTAATATTAGAAACCTCCAATGAGTTTGTTAATGATAATTAAAATTAGACTGCATTTCATTTTTTTTCCAAGTTTATGGTCAATTCTATACAATAGCGACAATTTTATATTTACTAACAAAATGATATTAATTTTCCGCGAAGAAATGGAAACTATATTTTGCTGCAAGTTCTTGTTTAAGATGGCTTTGAAAATAAATAATTGACACAAGAACTGTCAAATGTACGATTTTAATTATCTGTATGTTTTTATTTTTGTTATTGATTATAATTGTTTGCCATATTGTTATAATTGTTACCTAACAATGAATTTTAGTCGTGAAGAAATGACAGACATGATATGGATTTTAGGAGAGTGTTTCAAAAACTCATTAGTTGCCACAAGAATTTATAAGGAACGGTGTCCATAGCGTCAACAATCAAATAAGAGAGCATTTGACAACTTATTAGACAGGTTTAATCGTACTGGTTTGTTTATGAAGTAAAGGAAAAAACAAAAACCATTATTACGGATGAAAATGAATTAAATGTTTTACTGCCTGTTACAGAAAATCCTCATACAAGTATTCAAAATATTAAAAGAGAGCAAGATATAAGTTATGGATCCATCCAAAACATACACAAGAAAAACAACATGCACCCATATCATATACAATTACATCAGGAACTTGTTGGGGATGATTTCGAACGAAGAGTACAATTTTGTCAATGGTCACAACAACAAATAGTTATACAGAGAGATTTTTTTGAGTTTGTTCTTTTTTTTTTGGAGACGAGGCAACATTCCACAAAAATGGTAGTGTAAACAGACACAATTTTCATTATTATTCCACAAACAATCCGTACTGTGCTCAGACACATAGTCAAACGAGATGGTCCTTAAATGTTTGGGGTGGAATCATAGGCAATTACGTTATAGGTCCTTTTTTCTTTGAGGAATCGGTAAATGGGGAGGTTTATTTAAATTTTCTAGTGAATCATTTACCTCCTATTCTACTTGAAAATGTACCATTAAACATCCGCCAACATATTATGTGGTACCTTCACGACGGAGCCCTTGCTCACCACAACGCCCTTGTCAACGGTGAACTCGATGAACTATTTCCTGAAAGATGGATGGAAGAGATCACTGGCCACCCAGATCACCAGAATTAAACGAAGTTGACTTCTTTTTCTGGGGTTATATTAAAGACGTAGTGTATAGGACACCTCCAACAATAGTTGACGATATTAAAATAAGGATTCAAAACGACTTTCAAAGTGTCACGCCACAAATGCTTACAAACATCAGTAGGTCTTTCGAAACTCGTCTCCAGGCTTGTGTAGACGTTATGGGAGGTCACTTTGAACACCTTTTATAACATAAGAAGTACGTTAAACAGTTTTTTTTATTTAATTTAGTTTTTTTAATAAATTTTAATAAATCAAAGTATTGTTATTAATAACTAAGTAATACATGTTGTTATCAACAATAAAACTAAAATATCTCGAAAACTAATAAATTTAGGTATAGGAAACATTTAAAAGATATGTAAGTATAGTGACAGAACTTTTCGATAATAATATAAAATACAGGGTGTTCTATTTAAAATTATGAAGAAAATCTTGTATTTACATCTTGACTTACCCTGTATACAATTTGTGTGGGCATAAAAAAAATGTACATTGTTGCAAAACTACTTTAATATTGACAGTCAACAGCAGTAAAAAAATAAGTTTATATTACACCGTTAGAAACATACAGGGCGATCAAATCAGTATGATTTTTTAATAAAAGTGCTCGTAACTTTGAAACACTCAGTATAATCATAGACAAGTGTTATATCTCTAGAATCAGAAAAATGTAGAGAAACCAGATTTTGAATAAAATACAGGGTCTTCCATTTAAAAAAACATATCTTTGGTTTGGCACCGTGTTATGGAGGACCCTGTATATCTCTCACTAATTTTAAAATGTGTACATTAAAGGTGTCTATAACTTTTATTAACAACTTTTTCTCATATATTGTATAATAACAGATATATTGAACTTTGTCACAGAAGTTGATCACCCTGTATAGTTTTGGTAACACTTTAGAATACGGTCACGCGTCGCCACTGGTACGCCGTGATTTACTGTCGGTAGATACGTTGTGATAGTTTTTCAAATAGGCTTAGGTGTAGGTGTATGGTTGTTTCCACATTACGAGACCAGATTGGTCGTCATCTGGATCTGACTTCCCCTTCACTTCTTGTTAAGAATATATCCTTTTGAAATCGCTTTGCGAAATCTCTTTTCGAAATCCTCTTGCGAATAATGTTCTTGTTGATCTGAACGTTCATGAGACTCTCCGTCACTGGGTAGATATTCATCAGGAACTGAGCCAGGAACAGGTTCTTCTGATTCTGTCAAGTCACTTAGCTCTTCCGCGATGTTGTTGTCTTAGTTTTACCAATTATTTTTGTCTAATCGTCTGGCCACAAACCGGGAACTGCAAATAGTATAACTGTTGTCACTATTTAGAGTCGATATAACAAACTCCATTTATGTAATGGGGCATCCATGTCCTATTACATAAATTGTGCGATGACAATGACGGAAAAATGGATTTGATTAGAAATTTTATTGACTTTTCAACAACAAACTTTTTCAGGAATGTTTTGTAGTAGTATTTTACAGGCAAAAACACTAAATATGTTTCACAGCAACAAAACACAGAACCACGTTGTATAAGAACAAGATTTCTACAACTAGGATCCTACCTCTGATGTTAATCTTTTAACTAATATTTCGGTTACATCTCCAATTGGAAAGTCGGACCACGCAGTTATTTCAACTTCCATAGAGATCCTCAAGTCGGAAATATTACAAAATAATATGCTAATGACATATAAAAGAATAAACTATCATCGTGTAAACTTAGATGTATCTACTGCAAATTGGGCAGATATTGTTGAATGGTAGGGATGTTAACAAACAGTGGTAAATTTTTGAAAATTTTCTGAATGAATCCATGCGCACGAACTCTCATTATGTGCAACGTAGATCTAATCCTAATAAGCCATGGATAAATTCAGAAATATTTGAAATGATAAAATTTAAAAAGTCATTATGGAAAAAGTATTTACGAAGTAAAACGAATGCTGACTACCTCAATCATCGAACTTTTTCTAATAACTTAACATCAACTATTTTTAAATCTAAACAAAAATTTTGAAAACCAACTGTCCTCAAATAAGAACAAAAAACCTCTTTATAAATATGTCAGAAATTCTATTTTATCTAAAGTTTCGTTACCTATTTTAAAAACCGAAACAGGCGAACCAACCTCAGTGAAAATGGAAGTTGCTACTATTTTTGCCAAAAAATTTCAAGAAGTGTTTACAATCGAGGAGGCTCTTCCGAATACTTTACGTGTTGTTTCTACAAGAAATAACTATCATATTAGTGACATAGACTTTGATCCAGAGATTCTTAAACAAAAAATTTTGTGTTTAAAATCCTTTTCCGCTCCCGGATTAGACGGTTTAGCCGCAATTTTATTTAAGAAGTGTGCAAACTCGATTATCCATTCGTTAAGTTTTATAATCAAAACCTCATTTTGGTCATACACTTTACCTGATGGCTGGAAAATCTCTAGTGTTACTCCAATTTATAAAAAAGGTGACACGTTAGATCCTGACAATTATAGACCAATTATTAGTCTAACATCCACTGCAGCTAAATTGATGGAATCAGTTATTCGCGAATCGGTAATGAACTTTCTCTTAAACAATAATAGAATTCCTATTTCCCAGCACGGTTTTGTACCTGGAAGATCGGTAGTTACTAATATGTTAACATGTGTTAATGACTGGTCTCTTTGTTTGGACAGTAATCAACCTGTTGATATTATATATTTAGACTTCGCTAAGGCTTTTGATCGCGTTCCTCACAAGAGACTACTATTTAAGCTCGAACATGACGGTATTAGAGGAAACTTACTTGAGTGGATTAAAGGATTTTTAATAAACCGTAAATTTTGCGTACGCGTTGGTGACTATTATTCCTCAATGTTTAGTGTATACAGTGGCGTTCCGCAGGGTTCAGTGTTGGGGCCGATTTTGTTCCTAGTGTACGTTGCTGATCTGCCAATTCACCTTAAAAGTAACATGTCGCTTTTCGCTGATGACACAAAGTTATATGCAAATCCCTTTTCTGGTTACAATCAATTACAGACCGACATTCAAGAGGTTGCTAAGTGGGTAGACGATTGGTGCTTGCCATTGAACACATCCAAGTGTGCAGTTCTACATTTAGGTAAAAACAATCCAAGGAATCGGTATGTACTTTCAAATGTTTCTCTAAAAACTGTTTCGCAGCAAAAAGACTTGGGTGTACTTGTGACGAAAACATTATCTTGGTCTGAACATATCCAGTCGGTATGCAATAAAGCTACAACATCAGTTTACTTATTATCTAAGACTTTCTCTAAGATATCGCCAAAAAATGTTGTTGCTCTCTTTAGTATATATGTAAGACCTATTTTAGAGTTTGCCGGACCCGTGTGGAATGTCGACTGGCAAAGGGATTCTGATCGACTTGAATCTGTGCAAAGATGGGCAACAAGAATTTATTATGGCCGTCGTCGTCCTTCCTACGAAGAACGGTTAACCTACTTAAATTATCCTACATTTATGGACGGACGACTTCGTGGAGATTTAATAATTGCTTATAGAGCGTTACAGGGAAAGTTTGGGATAGATCTCTCACATCTTTTCCCTTTGAGTAACGACCTTAGATTGCGGGGTCATCCATACAAATTAGCCAGACAACAGTTTCACAGTAAATGTCGTGAGAACTCTATATCCAATAGAATATTTTAAACCTGGAACTCACTTCCACACGACGTCGTCGGGGCTGTATCTGTAAATTGCTCCAAAAATAAATATGACTCTTTTAGTTCTGTATCACGGGGACAATAGTTTTTCGTTTCTTAAATTAAATTAATTTATAAGTCGTATGTAGTCTTAAGTTTAGGTTTCTTTTTGCATAGTTCTTTTTAGTCAAATGGAGCTATATAGGTCCTAGACCTCGGCTCCTTTTTCTTTAATAATAATAATAATAATAATAATAATAATAATAACCTGTGGGAGTTTTTTGTCAGTTCTTCTATCAGGCGCGGCCCCCTGCGAATGGGGGATACTTTCTGGGTATTCGTAGCGCCAGTACCCAGAGAGTAGCAGAAATACTTGCCGTGGAACAAAAACTGACACCTGGCAGTAGGTATAAAATGCACACCCATTGATATGGAGAATTATGGTTTATGTTTAGGATCGCTGCCTGGGGATCGCCAGGGCACGTCTGGAGCCGGCGCTGGACGTGACAGCATGCGGGACGTCGGTGGCAGGGTGTTGAGGAGGCGGGCCCCTGTCACACAAACAGCTACAGCCCAACAACAAGAACAACAACCACAAGCGAGCCAAACAACAGCAAGAGCTCCACTCGCTGAAGGTGCTGCGCTGGAACATCAGCCGGCGCTCACTCAAGCGGGACGACCGAGGCAGCGCATGAAATGGACTGTGTCCATCAACGAAAGCATTTTGCGCTTCTATTATAAGGTGACCAACCTCGGTCAAGAAACGATCGGCTACAGACAACAGCTGTATGCCGAATTTTGCAGGGAGTACCCAGATATTCAAGTATCGGAGCAAAGAGTATCAGATCAATACCGGGTAATCATAAGAAACAACCTTATCCCAGAGACTAGACGCAATACGATCAAAAGCGAAGTCGAACGGGAGATTAATAACCAAGAGCTAGTTTTAGATCAAGTCCCTAATGAAATCCTTGATGAGCGGATTCCTGAGATTCCCATACCAGAAACTCAACCTGACAATACACAGCAGGAAAACAACGAGTTGCGCGATAGTCTAGAAAGCGAAATGGCTCGTGCCGTACAAGAGTTTAATGGAACAAATCCACTTAGCAGACCACCGCTACCACGAATAAACTCTTGTAAGAAACTAGGTGCGCTGTTACAAATTGTGAATACTGAAGTCCTACCCAATTATGTCGTAGAAGCCCACACATTGGAATATCTGCATATGCTAATCTACTGTGCAGCAACAGCAATTGCCAATGTAATGGGCGTTAAGATCAGAACACGACGGGGTACTAATAACGGAAGGACTGGTAACAGAATTGCACCCTGGGAAAAAAGACTTCTCGGAAAAATTGAATTACTGCGTAGGGATATTGGTCAAGTCACAGAATATATAAGAGGTGTAACAAGTAGAAGAGTTATTAAGAGAGCTGAAGAAATAATGCGGAGCACTGCAAGACACTCGAGATACGATCCAGAAAATAACACAGCTCAACAGTGTCTGGATACATTAAAACAAAAACTCTCCGTCTATGCAGGACGATTAAGAAGGTATAAAGTTAGTAACAACCGAAAATGTGACAATGCACTTTTTGAGAACTCTGAGAAGGCGTTTTACCGAAAACTCAATTCCACCGTAGAAAGTGTCGACAAGTCTTACCCAAGCCAAGAAGAAATTCATGAGTTTTGGGGAAATCAACTTTCCACACCAGCTGCTCTTAACAACAATGCTGGCTGGATAGAAGATACGACGCACAACTGTCACCACTACGTCACTGCTAACTACGAACCATTCACGACTGAAGAAGTCTCAAATGTCATCAAAGAGCTTCATAACTGGAAATCTCCTGGACCAGACGGAGTTCAGAACTTTTGGCTTAAAAAGTTTTGGAGTATTCATGAGTGCTTATCAACATTAATTAATCATGTTATTTCTAATCCGCAGGAATTACCATCATTTCTAACTCAGGGAACTACTTATTTAATACCCAAGGATCAAAATAACACCCAAGATCCATCCAAGTACCGCCCAATTACTTGTCTTCCAACTTTGTATAAATTGGTCACATCCTGTGTAACCCGGCGTATCTACCAACACTGTGCTCTAAACAATATCATAGAGCCTCAACAGAAAGGATGCGCTAAGGGTTCCATGGGTTGCAAAGAACAGCTTATCATCGACTCAGTCATTTCTAACCAGGCATTCACTAAAAAAAGGAACCTTTTTACTGCTTTTATTGACTATAAAAAGGCCTTTGATTCAGTACCGCATGAATGGCTAATAGATATATTGAAAATATACAAAGTCGATGATAACATAGTGACCTTTTTAAGGCATATAATGAGAGACTGGAAGACTAAAATTCACCTCCAAATACCTGGTGAAAACAATATCGAAACCGAAAATATCGCAATCAACCGGGGCTTGTTTCAAGGAGACTCGTTGAGTCCACTGTGGTTCTGTTTAGCTTTGAACCCCCTTTCCCAACTATTAAACTCCACTGACTCAGGTTTTAGCATTAAAAGCAATAATACTGTAGTAGCGAAGCTCAATCATCTGTTGTATATGGATGATTTGAAATTAATGGCTTCCACTCGAGAACACCTAGAAGAGATGCTAAAAACTGTAGAAACATTCTCTAATGATATTAGTATGCAGTTCGGTCTAGACAAGTGCCGTGTTTTGAATATAGTCAGAGGAAAGGTACAGCCCGGTGGATTCGATATGCAAAATGGCCAGAACATCGAGGCCATGGGCGATAACGATATGTACAAATATCTTGGAGTAAAGCAGGCGCGGAAAATTGACCATAAGCAAATGAAAACTGAGATAACAACTGAGTTTATAAGAAGGGTAAGACAACTGCTTCGTTCACAGCTTAACAGTAAAAATTTGTTTAAAGCACTGAACACCTACGCTTGTTCCGCGCTTAGCTATTCATTTGGTATTGTTAAGTGGACAAAAACGGATATAGAAAATCTTCAGCGAAAAGTACGAACACACCTCACAAAGGCACAAAAACACCACCCTAAAAGTGCAGTAGAACGAACGACATTACCCCGGTATTTAGGAGGAAGAGGACTTATGGATATAGGTGAGCAATTAGATAAACAGATTGCTAATTTAAGAACTTATTTTCAGATGCAGGCTGAGACATCTACTCTACACCGCGCAATTTGCGCAGTAGATGACACAACACCGATCAAACTGAGGGAACCAGAAATGCGCATAAATCACCTTACTAAGGACGAAAAACTGCGCACCTGGATGGGTAAACCTCTGCACGGGCGACATCCCAATGAGGTTAGCCAAGACTATGTCGACAATACAGCGTCGAACTATTGGTTGACATCAGGAAAGATGTTCCCTGAAACGGAGGGTTCATTACTGGCCATTCAGGATCAGGTTATACCAACCAGAAATTACCTGAAATATATCGTCAAAGACCCTCAGGTTCAAAACGACAGATGCCGATATGGATGTCAAGCCCAAGAAACCATCCAACATATTACAGGGGGCTGCCAGGCATTTACTGCAACTGAATACAAGGAACGGCATGACACAGTGGGAAAAATCCTTCATCAAGAGATAGCTAACAAGCTGGGACTTCTCCAAACGGACCATCTCCCATATTATCAATACGTTCCTGAGAGTATGCTTGAGGATGGCAACTACAAGCTATACTGGGACCGCAGTGTGCTCACAGACCAAACAGTGGCACATAATAGACCAGATCTCGTACTAGTTAATAAATTAACAAGACAAACAACACTAATTGATGTGGCGATACCTAACAAAAATAATCTACGTAGTAAATTTACTGAAAAGATCGCCAAGTATAGAGATCTGGAAATTCAAATACGGAGACAATGGAGAATGCAAAGTACCCAGACGATACCTATTGTTATGTCTACTACTGGAGTCATTCCGAAGACCCTCCTCGAAAGCATAAAAAAGCTGGGTCTCAATGAACATATTTATAAGACCATGCAGAAAGCTGTACTACTTGCGACGGCCAGAAGTGTAAGAAAATTTTTGGGAGATACACCTGCATTCCAAGTCACCTAGGGCTCGACAACACGGAAAGAGTCCCACCACAGCTCAATCCTTTTGATACCGTAGGTATCTGGGATGAGTCAATTTTCCCCTCAGAGGGAGTGTGAGCCGTATGGCTAAATCTGGATAATAATAATATCTAGAAATTTCGGTATATCAACACTCAACACCTATTTCTAGAAAATTTGAGGTTATACAATCGAATTGTTGGTTGCATAACATAACAAAATGTTTAGTAATACGGTTATATTTCATTAACTAAACCTTAACCACGGTTCTTAGACATACTACTGTTGCCCAGATCGACTAACCAATGAACATTAAGGGTGCGATTACGTCACCAGTATACTGTCATTTGAATCGTAATATGATTTTTTTCGAATCCTGAGAAAACTAGGTATTTCGAGAGAAAACTAGCATTTTAGAAAAATTTAACGCAGAATGAAAGATTACGTTATCACCGAGGGCCGAAAGTCCCTTAGAGTAAATAAAAAGTTTCTTTTGAATGAAATATTTGCAATTAAATATCACACTTCTCTTTTATTTTCAGCCCTGTAACTTATTAAAATAAACATTATAGAAGTTTTCAGGGACTTTCGGTCCTCGGTAATAATGTATTCTTTCATTCTGCGTATACATTTTTCAAAAATATTTATTAGTTTTCTCAGGATTCGAAAAATAATTACATTTAAAACACATTCAGAATTTTGACATGCGTCAAAATTTTGGATTATAATACCTAATTATGGAAAACTGTTGATATAGTCGATTCGCTAATCTGAGGCACAACTGTCTACACTACAATCATAATAAAAATGCACTATATAGAAATAAACAAACCAAGACACGTTAAATGTTCGAGGAGCACTCCCAAATCATGATTTGGGAGTGCTCGAAAATTTGTCGATGAATTTCCATTAATACTGGATTAACTATTGAATACATACTGTCCTTAGAGGTCAGATAGGATTATGTGAATTAGAATTGCTTGTATAATTTATTGTAAGAATTTAAATAATACGTACCTAATAAATTTGGCCACACTACAGCCTGTACCTGGCATTCTAAAATATCATCAGCATTATTATTACGTTAATACATAATGGGATTTTAATGTTTTCTGCCTTATAAATATATATTCTTATTTAAACTCCTACAATAGGTACGATGTACAACTTTCATGAATAATTCAAAATAAGTGTTTACGGGAAACAACAACAAAATTACAAATACAAAAATATAAAGCAAACTAGGATTTACCGGGTGGTGAATTGGAAAACGGGCCATAGGAAACTCAATGTAAAATTCTAAACTGTTGAATTCCTGCTTCCCTAATTATTTTACATCAAAAGACGTTAGAAACTATTTGTAGGGGATTGAAATCTGTATTGAAAACAACTGTTAAAATTGTGCTACGAACTAAACATATTCCAAAATTTTGTAAAAATGCGTAAAAATACGTTTTTCAACCCAAAATTAGGCCACACACAGTGCAATAATGTGTCATAATGAAGTTATTATTTTTACATTTTTGAACTGTCAATATTTTTATTTTATCATTAAAAGCACTATAGTTGATAAGATACCCTCAGCTGCGGAGAAAGTATTAATAATAACGATTTTTTATTCAGTCAATGGTATGAGCACTGTCAGTTAAACAGTAACGTGTGGCCTAACTTTTACACACATACCTACTGTGGAAACTATTAAATTTTTCAAAATTTTGGAATGCGTTTAAATCGTAGAAAAATTTTAACTTTTGATTTTAATACAGATTTCAATTATCTACAAATATTCTCTCATGACTTTTAATGTAAAATAATTAGGGAAGCAGGAATTCAACAGTTTAGAATTTTACATTGAGTTTCCTATGGCCCATTTTACGCTTCACCACCCGGTATAAGATAAAATGTATATTATTTGTCTTAATATTTAATAATAACACAAATACTACACATATAGGTATACACAATAACACGCATTCAATGATCGAAAATCATTTAAAAATATGGGATTCTGTATTCTTGTGACGTAAAGTCATAAATTGAAGTCTCCCCACCACCGTCGATCTGGGCAACCGTAGTATGTCTAAGAACTGTGACCCTTAACTACTAACGAAAATGTTGCAGGATGTAGACTTTGAGATGCGGTATATCATACCGTTTGCCTATTCTCCTTTGTATTCAATATGAATTTTTTGTCTTTTATTACTGCATTTGTTTTTTACATCACTACGGAATGATTCTTTACACTGCTATAGAATAAAATCCTGCTCCAAATAAAACAAACTTTATTTTCAAGAAAATTATGAACGAATGCATAATCTTCAAAAAATGGCGGAGTTCTTACAATTACAATTACAATTACAATTACAATTTTTTTTTATTATTTTAGATTTTTATTTAGTGTTTACACAATTGTGCAAAGATTTACACAAACTTCCTTTTTGTATTTATACGGGGTGGAAGAAAAAGAAATGTTTTTCTTACGTTAATTTTGTGACACTCTGTAGGGAGGACGAGGTACAAATGTTAGTATAAATCGAAATCGTATTGTTGTCTTATATTTTGTGAACATTTTTTTTTAATGTACCTGGTATCTTTAGAAACAATGAAGATTCGTGGTTTTACTCTTTAACATATGTTTTAACTAAAACAAAACTAAATTAACATTAAAAAATAACAGTTAACAAAGTTTTAAAAACAGAAAGGCACATAAGGCAAATAGTTCTTATTGACAACTATAAGAGTTATTTGTCGACCAGGTAAGCGGTATGCACAGCGCAACATACACGAGATGGTTAAATGAAGGCTCTGTGACGTTTTAGGGTGGAATTTTCTTGAGAATAAATACGGATTTGGTGGCTACGTGGAGGCTCATTAAATAGCGAGAGGTACATTATACAGATTTTTTTCTTGATCCCTTCATTAGTCACGCGGTCTACAGTCGTAGACCATTCTCCTTTAAGTGGTCGTCAATTGCCGAAAACTGCACATACGCCCCCATCCCGCTTAGTAACTGTCACTAATACTTCCAACTTACTCTTTAGTTTGCTAAACGCCGCCGATCTGTTTGAATTATTTTTTTACCATTATTCAAAGAGCACCCCAAGTAGCACAATAAAAACATTTTAGTTTTATTTAAGGTTTATAAAGGTTTTATTGTGGTAAATAAGAAGATAATGGTTTTAAAGTTACCTCGTAGATATACTGCCAGAACTTTAAAACTGTTATGCATTTGTCACTAGTTTTAAAGTATCTAATAAGAGTATTAAATAAGACTAATTAATCTTAATAGATAATTTGCATTATTGTAGTTTTAAAATGGTTTAATATCAGTTCACTTTAAAACTAATCAGTTTTATGAAGAACTTCCGGGCTGTTTGGTTTTATTAGATACTTGTTTGTTGCCTTTTAGTTTTATTGCAGTTTTAAAGATTCTCCTAATATGACTAATAAAACCTATTGTTAAAACTAATTGATCTCAAGACTATTATGTCAGTAAAAAAGATGTCTTAAAACTATTTTTTAATTGTATTTAAAGTTGCTTTCTTAAAAGCAATTAGTAGGCTATATTAAAATCAAACGCTCTTAACTGAATCAATTTGGTTACCGAAAGATTAAACTATGTATGCTTCTTGTTAGAAACAATAAAATTAAACTCATCCCCTCTTTTTTTATGTCCAAAATGGTCGGCCATTTGTTTTAGAGCGAGACAGTGGTTGTAGTGTGTTGTAAAAAGTGAAAGTACAGTTAGTATGGAAGAAATAACTCGCAAGTACTAAAAATATAAACGAACTGGTCATTTTAAAAGAAAAATACAACACACCCAGCACTACGACGACTCGATTTTAGGTTAGATTCGCAATAAAACCGTGTGGCATTATTGACAGCAGCATTAAAACTAAACGGTTTTAATTCCAAGGCAACCTTGCTTTTATGTAGGATATATGCTCTTCGACAGGTATAAAATAAAACCATTTGATCTTAATAATTCTCTATAGATAGACCAAATAGTTTTATTTGGATTTGGGCCATATTGCTTTCTAGAGATGCTGAAAGCCATGATAGATTACAATATAAGGCTTACATAAAAATTATAAATAAGCGACTTAAAGACATAAATTCGATTTATTTTAACATTAAAACATTAAAATTGTGGATAAAATTATTTTTCTTTCAAATTAATATTTTTCGGATTTAAATTTTTTTTATTATTTTTATTTTTTAATCGCCAAAAGTCAGAAATTTTAGGGCGCGTGAGTTATTTAGACCTATTTTTGTTAACATTATCAATAAAGTTGGGTGCGTAAGTATTTTTCTACCTTGGCAGTCCGAAATAACCAAATACTTTTTATTATTTTATGGTTACAAATGCGTATTTACCTATCATAACACATGTAAAAATTTGTGGGACTATATGGAGTATATGGGTTTAAAGGATAATTTAATATGTTCTCCATTTAAGAAACCTTTTTAAGTTTGTTATAAAACCGTCTGCACTTAAAGTGCCTTTTAACATGGTTTTAAAAGCACCTTTAGAGCAGCTTTAAAACCTGTTGCTTAAGATAACAAAGTTTTAAGAAGGTTTTTATTTTTGGTTTTATTGACCTCTTTCAGAGTGGGCCCTTTTATGCTGAAAGCGGTTTTATTGTAATCTTAAGATTTACTTAAAAACCCAATGGTTTTAATTTTAGTTTTATTCTACAGTTTTAAAGCATCCTTAAAAGACTTAATAAACCCGTTCGGTGCTACTTGTCACTGGTCTAAAACCGTCGACCGCGCGACTAAGCGTGTTCCAGTTTTCAGTTGTATATATAAAGCTAATATGTAGCCTGCTGTGTATATAAAACTAATAACATAAATGAAAATTTTTCAAGAAGCGACTTCATGAAAATTTAGCATGGGAACTAATCAAACCGCAAATTGAATATGGATCAACTATACCTTCCCTGCTAAGAGAACTTAGACGACAAGCTCACGTACTGCTCGGAGTTCAAGAAGTCGTACCCCCTCCACATAATATTCCAACTAATTACGTGTGACGATGTTGTATTTGTGCACGAATTTGAAATATGTCAACAAGAAGGGCATGCCAAAGATGTGACAAAAATTTCCATTCAAGGATCATTTTGGGGATATTTGCACCGAATGTTTGACTGACTAAAGTTTTGCCACTTTGACCATTTAATATTGTTGTCCTTTTTTTTACTTTTTAGTTCTATTATTTATTATTCATTCCTATTGGTCATTCTATAAGTTCGAAGATAAAAAATATTTGAGCTTTTTACTAAATTGAGCTTATTTTGTGAACATTTTCATTTTCTTGCAAATAAAGACCGAAAAAATCATGACCTCGTTTTTAATTTTACCACTGTCAAAATATGAAAAGCCCAGGGACAAAACATATCTAATATCAAAATATGGACACAAATAAACATGTTATTAATCATTAATTTGTTAATTTTGTCAAAATCCGGTATTATATGACAAAAAACTATTGGTCTACAATCGTAGGCCGCGCGACTAAGCTTGTCAGCAATAACCGCGCGCCTAACGTAGGGTTAATAACTCTGTTCCTTTCGCAGTATATGTAGAAAATAATTTCATCTTAGAGGTATGATAAGACATGGCCTTCTCACGTATCGCATGTAGTCAGTTAAAACACATATATTAAAGAAAAATACTAAGTTTTCAATCTAATAGCACATAAAATAATATCAAAAATATTACTCTACATCCCACCAGATTGAAAACAATGGGAACCTTCTCTAGTTGCACCTCCGAGGTTTCTAAAATTTACAAGCCATAACAGATGCTGAGACTAAAGAAGATGAGGGAATTTTACAATTTATAATTCACGTCCCATCTGCTCAGCGCGGTATAGTTCCAATAGACCAGGACGCATCTGTAAAAATATTAATACATTTGGACGTTGAGAGGTGACTCAAATTTTTTTGCAGAAATTGCTTGAAAATAACTCAAATAATAATATTTGAGTTATCCTCCCTCTCAAAAAGGTCCGGAACATTGTTTAAATAATCAAAATGTCAAAAAATAAAGGAAAAATTCGATTTTTTTCTTCGTTTTTTGATTATAACTTTAAAAGTATTAATTTCCGAGAAAAGTTGTACTGGCATAAAAGCTGCGTAATTAAATTTCCTAAAAAACAGAATTGGTTAAAAGTTTAAAAAATAGTCACCCTTGTTGCAAAAAAACCATACAAAAACAAGTATTCGCATTTTACGTTTTTCAAACATTTATGCTACACTTAGGACCTTCATATTTCACCCAGAAAAACTTTGTGATACAGTAAAAAAATACTGTAAATTTCATTAAGATCGGTTCAATAGATTTTGCAAAATAAATTTTGCAATCCAGCTTTCGCAAAAAAAATTCATTTTTTCAAAATGATACAGAACTAAAAATAAAGCAGAGAGCAAGTTGAATTTTTTTTTGCATATAGAAGTGTACTGTACCTTTCATTTGCAATTTGCAAAATTTAAATAGAGTAACTATCACGGCGTCAGGATTTTTTTTAAATAAACATTAATTTTTGGTGCTGCGCGCAGGACAGCGGATAGTTTGCTCTGATTGGGCATTCCAATGACCTTTGATAATGATTGATACATTTTAATTTTTATTACATTTCGATATAAATAAATAAATTTGTTTATTGCAAAAAAAAACACATACTCTATCCTTTGAAATAACACTTTTTTTAGTAAAAACTTTCTTTGTTCATATATTTTAACTTACAGAATAAAAGTTTATTTTTTAAACATATGCAATTGTTTAAACAATATTTCACAAACAATAATACAATTAGTTTGATTTTTGTGGAATTAAAATATTAAAATACAACAAAATATAGAGTAAGAAAATAATATATTAGATAAAGATTCGAAGAAATTTTGGTGTAAATCAACTTGTGTGAATTGAACGCCGCTGCCCTACGCGTAGCACCAAAAATTAATGTTTATTTAAAAAAAATTCTGACGCCGTGTTAATTAATCGATTTTAATTTTGCAAATTACAAATGAAAGGTACAGTACACTTCTATAAGCAAAACAAAATTCAACGTGCTATCTGCTTTATTTTCAGTCCTGCAACATTTAAAAAAAAAATGATTTTTTTTTGCAAAAGCTAGATTGCAAAATTTATTTTGCAAGATCTATTAAACCGATCTTAATAAAATTTTCAGTGTTGTGTCACTATATCATAAAGTTTTTCTGTGTAAAATATGAAGGTCCTAAGTGTAGCATAAATGGTTGAAAAACGTAAAATGCGAATACTTGTTTTTGTATGGTTTTTTAGAAATTATTGCTATTTTGCCTGTAAATTTTTAACCAACTCTATTTTGTTGGAAATTTAATTACGCAACTTTTATGTCAGTACAACTTTTCTCAGAAATGAATAGTTTTAAAGTTATAATCAAAAAACCAATAAAATATCGAATTTTTCCTTCATATTTTGACATTTTGATTATTTAAACAATGTTCCGGACCACTTTGAGTGGGAGGATAACTTAAATATTATTATTTGAGTTATTTTCAAGCAATTTCTGCAAAAAAATTTGAGTCACCTCTCAACGTCCATCTCAAAACAGATGCGCCCTGGACTACAACGAGAATGGTTCCCTTCGTATTCCAATCAGAGTAAACATGTAAATCAAAAATGAATAAACATTTTCAATTTCGTTGCAACACGAAACTATAGAGTCGCATCATATTCTAGTTCAATCTGGTAATCCAGCAAGCACCTCTACCGGTTTCGAAACTTATTAGTCTCTCATCAGGAGGCACATGTGCTGCTCTCTCTGACTCTTCTTCTCTTCTTCTTCTTCTTCTTCTTCTTCTTCTTCTTCTTTTTGTATAGACATGACTCTGTCTGTTTTTTCAATGTGCCTCTAGTAAGTTGTCGTTCCATCGTTTTCGTGGTCTTCCCACTGATCCTCTTCCTATTGGGGAACCGTCTCTCGCTGTGCTGACTACCCTATTTGTTGTCATTCGTCTTATTGGTCATTCCATTGTATTCTTCTATTTGTTACCCAGTTATTAATGTTATCCACCTTGCATCTCCGTCGTATATTTGTACTTCTAGCTCTGTCCCATAGAGTCGTACCATCGATTTTTCGAAGCGTTTTCATCTCCGCTGTTTCGAGCCATCTTTTGTCCTTTCTGTGTCGGGTCGTGTTTCTGCCGCGTATGTCATTATTGGTCGGATGACTGTTTTGTAAATTCTGCCTTTCATTTCTTTTCCGATATTTTTATTTCTCCATATTTTGTAATTCAGGCAACCTGCGGTTCTGTTTGCTCTATTCACTTGATCTTCCACTTCTGTTTCGAGCCTTCCGTAGCTAGATAGTGTGATGCCTAGGTATTTAAACTCCATCACTTGTTCTATTATCTGACCTTCCAGGTCCAATTTACATCTTATTGGATCTGCTGTTATAACCATGCATTTTGTCTTTTTTGAGGAAATTAACATGTTAAATTTTCTGGCGATTATGTTGAATTGGTGCAGCATACGTTGTAAATCATCTTCACTTTGAGAGATTAGTATTACATCGTCCGCATAGCAGATTATTTTAAGTTGTTTTTCTCCCATTTGGTATCCTTTTTTAGTTCTTACTTTTTTTATTATTTCTTCCATGATCAGGTTGAACAATAAAGGACTCAAGGAATCCCCCTGTCTTATCCCATTGATGGCTTCAATTGGGTCAGTTAGTTCATCTTCCACTTTTACTTTATTGTGTTGTTCTGGTAGATGTTTTCTATCGTTTTAATTATTCCCAGAGGTACCTCTCCCGAGTATAATAAGTGGATAACGTCCTTTAATGTGACCCTGTCAAATGCTTTCTTAAGGTCCACGAAACATAAATATGCCGGTTTGTTGTATTCCAACGATTTCTCTTGAACTTGCTTCATTATAAATATAGCGTCAGTGCATGACCTTTCCGACCTAAAATCTTGTTGTTCTGCTAATGTTATAATTTCATTCAATTTGTTTGTTATCACTTTTGTTGTTAATTTTAATGTTGTGTTTAATAAGTTAATCCCTCTGTAATTCTCCGGGTCTGATTTGTCTCCTTATTTGAAGAGAGGTATTAGGATGCTTGATCTTCATTCTTGTGGTATTCTGTTTTGTTCTATTATTTTTTATCGGGTGCTGAGACTAAAGAAGATGAGGGAATTTTTCAATTTATAATTCACGTCCCATCTGCTCAGCTCGGTAAAGTTAGAAACGAGACTGATACCCTTCGTACTCCAATCAGGGTAAACATGTAAATCAAAAATGAATAACCATTTTCAATGGTTATAATATATTTGTGATATATATTTTTGAAGTAATATTTTTGATATTATTTTATGTGCTATTAGATTGAAAACTTAGTATCTAGTATCTTAGTATATATTATTATAGTTTTATTAAATATTAATTGAGTACGAACGCGTTAGCGACATTCTGTTGGAATTTTATCTAGATAAGCGGGCAGATGATGGATGTATATTGTATATTGTAGTTTCTCCCATGTGCGCTATTTATTGGTATTTGTTTTTATAATTTTTAAAAAGCCCAAGCAACAGATAGTTACCAAGGATTCTGCACTCCGACCTATAGAGAATTTTCTCTCTCTAGATAGATGTCGCAATTATCTCTAGATAGATGTGTCCGTACGCATTTTTTATTAATATTAATAATCATAATTCGACAGCTGGATTCAGTTCGCTTTGGGTTACACGATACACCACAGGTGGCTCTGAAGACGCTGAAAAGCAGAAACCTTGGTCAACCGATGGTGGTGGCCTTGACTCAAATTTAATGTAAAGCTGTCTTTCCTTTTTACTCATATTTGAGTACTAAGTAGGTATGTAGAATTCTGTTGGAATTTTATCTAGATAAGCGGGCAGGTGATGGATGTATATTGTATATTCTCTCATGTCCGCTATTTATCGGCCTGTGTATTTATACTACTACTACTACTATCGGTTTACAGCGTTCTCCGACGCCTTCCTACACCTAACCGCCATTCTTCTCTGTTTAACCATAGACCTGGAGGGATTTCTTTTTCCTCTAGTTCTTTTTCAATTTACTCCCTCCAGCTTCTTCTCGGCATTCCTCTGTTTCTTCTCCCTTGTGGTGTCAATGCCAAAATCTGCTTAGGGTTCCTGTCATCTGGCATTCTCTGTACATGGCCGTACCATACTAGTTGTTTTGTTTTTATGTCATCAATTATTGTATGTGTGACTCCCATCATTTTTCGTATTCTCTCATTTGGTATCCGATCTCTTCTTGATTTGCCTGCTGCTCTTCTCCAGAAATCCATTTCTGTTACTAGTAGCATTTTCTCCGTTCATTGTTTCAGTGGCCAAACTTTACTGCTATATGTGATTACTGATTACATTTTTAAGTATGGTATTGTATATGAGCTGTTTGTTCGCTTTAGATATTGTCTGGTCCCACAGAATGCCGTTCATTATGGATATCGCTTTTCTACCCTGTATGTTTCTGTCTTTTATAGCAGCATCGAGTGTTCCATCTTGAGTTATCTTCATGCCCAGGTATCTACCCCATCGTCTAATGTAATGGACTGCTTTGTTCCTCCAATACACATGGCTTCAGTTTTCTTAATGTTGACTTCGAGACCCCATTTGTTATATTCTTCTATTAGCTTGCGGATCATGTACCTCAGGTCATCATGATCCTGAGCAATCAGAATTTGTTCATCAGCGAAACATAAGGTGTATAGTGTTGTGTCGTCATTGAGAGGGATTCCCATGCCATTACATTTTCTTTTCCACAGCTTGAGTGCTTGTTCCAGATAAATTTTAAAAAGGGTAGGCGAAATACAACAACCCTGCTTCAATCCTTTCGTGACCTTAAATTACTCAGATACCCTTGATCCAGTTTTAATTTTTCAGTCGTTCCATTATACAGACTTTGGACTGCTTTAATAAGACCATGTTTAATGTTGGTTTGATGTAGGGTTGAATATAGTTTGCTGATGGGCATACTGTCATATGTACATGTACCAGGTGAACTTCTTTATTGACGGCTGTTTTTTTCTCAATAACTTGCGTAATCGAGTACAGGTGGTCTACTGTGGACCTCCCAGCTCTAAAGCCAGCTTGCTCCTCTGCTTCGTAATCTCTATAGTCATTTTCTAATTTGTTCTTAATAAGTTTCTCATACATCCTACTTATTGTGCTGTTTACCGCAATTCCTCTGTAATTTTCACATTGATCCTTGCTGCTCTTTTTGTGGATGATTGACAGGATAGATACTTTTCATTCTTTTGGTAATTCGACACCATTTAAGCAGTCTTGGAAGAGTTTTCTTAGCTGTTCTTGGAGTTTATCTGTACCGGCTTTCACTAATTCTGCAGGGATGTCACCAGGACCAGGGGAATTTCTATTTTTCAGGGATTTGGTTATTTCTTCCATCTCGGATTTACTTATTTGTAATGGTGATGAATTTATATGTGTACCTATCGTGTTGTCTTCTATGTTAACAAATTCAAGTCTTTGTTCTGTTAGTAATTTTTTGAAATATTTTTCCCATTTTTCCGTTGTTGTTGGTGATATAACGTCATTTTTCTTATTAGTTCTCATATTTTTAATTAATCTCCAACTTTCTGTGCTTCTTCTACCTCCTATGGAAGTGTTGATTTTGTGACAGTTCTTTTCCCATGATTCGATCTTTTTTGAGTTATCTTCTTTCTTACTTTGGTTTGGTCTTTGTAAATTATTTTATGGTTTTCTGTTTTTGTTGATAGGAACGTTTGGCATTTCCGACGTTTATCTGTAATTTCCTTTTCTACTTCTTCATCCCACCAATACGGTTTTATTCCTTTATGGTTTTCGTCACATTTCCCCAGTGCTTCTTCTGCTGCCGAATGAATAGACTTTTTGATGTGTTCGTAGTGTTCTTCTGTATTTTCAAAATTACCCCTTTCTAATTTTTCGTTTAAACGTTTTTATACAGTAGCTTTACACTCACATGGTTTAGACTGTATAGCTTGTACCGTACCTGTTTTATTAACTGATTTGACTCGATGTGCTCTTTTTCTTTTTCATATCTGTTTGGTAGTACCGCTTTAACTTTTAGCAGATGATGATCGGTGTCACATGATGGCCCTCTGGCTGCTCGCACATCTTGTATTTTAATTGCAGTTCTCTGTCTTACTACGCTATAATCTATTATAGATTTCAGATTTCTGGTCTGTTGTATCCAGGTGTACTTATGTATATCACGGTGTGGATAAAATCCATGTAATATTTTTAAGTTTTTTTGTGTGCATGTTGTTGTTAATCTGGTTCCATTATCGTTTCTGGTATTTTCACCGTGTGCTCCTACCACTTTATTGTTTAATTTTCGTCCAACTCTGCTATTGAAGTCTCCTAGAAGTATGATCTCCCTAGATGTTCCTACTTTTATAATTTCATCGTTCAGTTGTTCGAAGAATTCATCTTTATTGTTGATCAATGCGTCCTCATTAATTCCATATACTACTAGTATGGCTATTCTGCTTCCTTTTATCCTGATGTTCATTTTTATAAACCTCTGATTAATTGCTTCCCAAGAGGTAATATATCTTCTTAAAGTTTTGCGAATAACAGTAGCAACTCCTTGTTGTGCTCTTTGGTCTTTAGTTACTCCACTATAGAACAGGTCATAGTGACCCCACTTTTCGGAACCGCTACCCTTCTTTTTAGTTTCCGTAAGTACCGCGATATCTATTTCTGCATTTTTGAGTTCTGACATGATTTCTGGTGTTTTTCGACAGATACCTTGCACATTCCATGTACAAAAATTCATTAACTGTTTTCTTTGCAGTTTTCGTCTACCGTATTTCCAACCATTTGCTCCGAGGCTTTGGTTAGGCTTTTTAACATTGTACATATTCTATAAGTACCGAGGAGTTAGCTCGGTGCCTTAACCCCCAACCTGGAGGGCCAGGGATTTTACATCGGAGTATCCTTCTCCTATGCGAGTTGCTTCAACTACAGCTAGAGAGTCCCGCCTACCCTGATCTTATACAATCCCTAAAATCAAGAGTTGCCAGCTCCGCCACCTTCGCCGTACCGAAAAGTAGTCTTAGTCGCCTTGGATGACGTTTTGGACTTCATCCGTAACCCTGGACAAGGGACCCTTAGCAGGTGCTAGCTTCCCGGTTCAAGAAGCTCCTGGAATCTGCGAAGGGCAGGGATTGATTCACTTTCCCTGATAGGACTATCCAATAGGATCCAAAGGACTCTAAAGGAGTTCCTACCCGCTACTCTATATTGTATATTCTCTCATGCCCGCTATTTATCGGCCTGTGTCTTTATAAATTTGTAAAAAGCTCAGGCAACAGATACTTACCAAGGATTCTGCGGTCCGACCTACAGCGAATTTTCTCTGGCTCTAAATAGATGTCGCTAAGGCGTCCATACGCATTTAATATTTTATTAATATGCATAGCTCGACAGCTGGATTCAGTTTGATTCTGGATACACCACAGACGGCTCTGAAGACGCTGAAAAGCAGAAACCTTGGTCAGCTGGTGGTGGCCCCGAAGCGAATTTAATCTACTGTAAATTTACAATCAAGATGCAGTAGAAATAAACAAACCAAGACACGTTAAATGCTACTAAGAGCACTCCTGAATCATAATTTACCATGTATAAACTTTGGAAGTAGTTGACACTTCCTTCCTTCCATGCATTGACCAGAAAAGAGAAAGAAATAGAAGATTTAAGAAACAACCAATAATAGACCAACAAAAATTAAAAGAAAATGGCGAAGCGTTCAGAGAAATCATTAAGGAAAACCTAATATTAAATAATACAACAGACATTAATGAGATTATCACTACAATAAAGAATAACCTTATTCAAGCAGGAATAAAGGTTGCTAAGAAAACAAAACAAAGAGACAACAAAATAAGCAGAGAAACGAGAAAACTTATGGAAAAAAAACAACAACTTCTAGCAATAAACAGTAGATACAACACAGAATATAAAGAATTAAACAAAACCATTAAAAGTAAGGTAACGGAAGACATCAGAAAATATAATGAAACAGAAGTAGAGGAAGTAATAGAAAGGTATCGCAGAGTAAAATGTCTAAACCCATCATTAGAAAAAAAAACGTCATAATATCACTTAAAAACAAAAATGGAGAGGAGCAAAGCGACTCAAGGAAAATAAAAAATATAGTAGAATCCTTCCATAGCGAATTATATGACGCAAAACAGAAGCCTAATAATAACACAAAAGAAAATCTAAAAAGAAGAATTAAAAATGTCAACTCTGAAATTCTACCCGATATAGATGTCCATGAAAGCGAAACCGTCCTATCTCAAATGAAAAATAACAAAGCTGCCGGTCCAGATGGTATCCTTGCTGAAATGTTTCAGGAAGGTAACCAAGCTATTACAGAGGAGCTAAACTTATTTAATCTATGTCTACACAAGGCAGAAGTACCTCACGACTGGAATGAGACTATTACATTCAAAAAAGGAGACAAAAGAGACTTAAAAAACTACAGACCTATCTCACTACTATCACAAATGTACAAACCCTTTATTAGAATTATAACCAATAGACTAACAAATAAAATGGACAGTTATCAGTCAGTTGAACATGCAGGTTTCAGAAAAGGGTTTAGTACCATCAGCGTTTCCCAACCGGTGGGTCGCGACCCACTAGTGGGTCGCGGACAGATTTCAGGTGGGTCGCGGCGTGGCTCTTACAGTAGCTGAGTGGCATACAGAGTACCTAATAGCGTATAATCATGGGTGAAGGATGGGTCGCGAATATGAAAAAACATCAGAAAGTGGGTCGCCAGACATAATAGGTTGGGAACCACTTAGACCAGGGCGCATCTGTAAAAATATTCGTACATTTGGACGTTGAGAGGTGACTCAAATTTTTTTACAGAAATTGCTTGAAAATAACTTAAATAATAATATTTGAGTTATCCTCCCTCTCAAAAAGGTCAGGAACATTGTTTAAATAATCAAAATGTCAAAAAATGAAGGGAAAATTCGATTTTTTTCTTCGTTTTTTGATTATAACTTTAAAAGTATTAATTTCCGAGAAAAGTTTTAGTAACATAAAAGTTGCGTAATTAAATTTCCTACAATATAGAATTCGTTAAAAATTTTAAAAATAGTCAACCTTGTTGCAAAATAGCAATAATTGCGAAAAAACCATACAAAAACAAGTATTCGCATTTTACGTTTTTTAACCATTTATTGTACACTTAAGACCTTCATTTTTCACCCAAAAGAACTTTACGATACAGTAAAACAATACTGTAAATTTTATTAAGATCGGTTCGATAGATTTTGCAATCCAGCTTTCGCAAAAAAAATTCATTTTTTCAAAATGTTACAGGATTGAAAATAAAGCAGATAGCAAGTTGAAATTTGTTTTGCATGTAGAAGTGTACTGTACCTTTCATTTGCAATTTGCAAAATTAAAATCGATTAACTACCACGGCGTCAGAAATTTTTTTAAATAAACATTAATTATTGGTGCTACGCGCAGGACAGCAGATAGTTTGCTCTGATTGGGCATTCCAATGACCTTTGATAATGATTGATACATTTTTAATTTTTATTACATTTCGATATAAGTAAATAAATTTGTTTATTTGTTTATTTATTAAAATAAAAACACATATTCTATCCTTTGAAATAACATTTTTTTTAACAAAAACTTTCTTTGTTCATATATTTTAACTTAGAGAATGAAAGTTTATTATTTTTAAACATATGCAATTGTTTAAACAATATTTCAAAAACAATAATAAATTTAGTTTGATTTTTGTGGAATTAAAATATTAAAATACAAAATATAGAGTAAGAAAATAATATATTAGATAAAGATTGGAAGAAATTTTGGTAGAAATCAACTTATGTGAATCGAACACCGCTGTCCTGCGCGTAGCACCAAAAATTAATGTTTATTTAAAAAATTTCCTGACGCCGTGGTAATTCATTGATTTTATTTTGCAAACTGCAAATGAAAGGTACAGTACACTTCTATAAGCAAAAAAAAATTGAACTTGCTAACTGCTGTATTTTCAGTCCTGCAACATTTAAAAAAAATGAATTTTTTTGCGAAAGCTGGATTGCAAAATTTATTTTGCAAAATCTATTAAACTGATCTTAATAAAATTTACAATGTTATTTTACTATATCATAAAGTTTTTCTGGGTAAAATACGAAGGTCCTAAGTTTAGCAGAAATGGATGAAAAACGTAAAATGCCAATACTTGTTTTTGTATAGTTTTTTCGCAATTATTGCTATTTTGCAACAAGGGTGACTATTTTTTAAATTTTTAACCAATTCTATATTGTAGTAAATTTAATTACGCAACTTTCATGTCAATACAACTTTTCTCATAAATGAACAGTTTTAAAGTTATAATCAAAAAACCAATAAAAAAATCGAATTTTTCCTTCATATTTTGACATTTTGATTATTTAAACAATGTTCCGGACCATTTTGAGTGGGATGATAACTCAAATATTATTATTTGAGTTATTTCCAAGCAATTTCTGCAAAAAAATTTGTGTCACCTCTCAACGTCCATCTCAAAACAGATCCGCCCTGGACTAACTGCCATAGATCATCTCTTCACTATGAAAATATTGATAGAGAATGCAAACGAATACAACCCAGATTTATGTTTAACCTTTGTAGACTAAGACAAAGCGTTCGATAGTGTCGAGATATGGGCGATAGAAAAAGCTCTAAACAACAGCAGAATAGACTCCAGGTACAGGAAACTCTTACATAACATCTATAAAACAGCAACCATGACAGTCGAATGGGAAAATAAAACAAACAAAACTAATCCCATAGAAATACGTAGGGGCGTAAGACAAGGAGATGTAATATCCCCAAAACCCTTCACCTTAGCTCTGGAAGACGTCTTTAAAGAACTGGAATGGGAAAACATGGGTATCAGCATAAACGGGAAGAATCTAAATCACCTCAGATATTGCGATGATGTTGTCCTTATTACAACAAACCAAGAAGAACTAGCCACAATGCCGACTCAACTAGCACACGCATCCGAGAAGATAGAATTAAAAATAATGTCAATATTGCGGTTGTTGACGAATATATATATATATATATATATATATATATATATATATATATATATATATATATATATATATACCTGGGTCAAATAATCAAAGCTAATAAAGAGAACCAAACAATTGAAGTACAGAGAAGAATCCGATTGGCGTGGGCAGCATTTGTAAAGTTAAGATGAATACTAAAAAGCTCAAAGATACAGCAGTACCTAAAAACCCGTGTATTTGACCAGTGCATCCTTCCTGTTCTGACGTATGGCTCAGAAACATGGACATTAACAAAGGCCAACATAAACAAAATTGAAATAACTCAAAGAAAATGGAAAGATCCATGTTTGGGAATAAAACTACAAGACAGAAAATCAAACAAATGGATAAGAGAGAAAACAAAAGTAAAAAATGTAACTGAACATATAACAGGGTTAAAATGGAGATTTTCGGGCCACAATGCGAGACAGGAAGATAAAAGATGGAACGCTGAAATACAAAACTGGAGACCGTGGACAGGAAGAAGAGGAAGAGGAAGACCTCAGATGCGATGGAAGAACGATATTGTAAAAGTTGCAGGAACTAACTGGAAAAGCGCAGCCAAGGACAGACGGAAATGGAAAGATTTGGGTAAGGCCTATGTCCAAAGTTGGATAGAAATGGGCTAAAAGAAGAAGCAGAAACTTTGGAAATCATGATTTGGGATTTACAATGTATATAAATTTTAAATTATGATTTGCGAATGCTCCTAGTAGCATTTATCGTCTCTTGGTTTGTTTATTTCTACTGCATTTTGATTGTAAATTTAGTATAAAGCTGTCTTCACTTTAAAAGTTGATACTGATTGATTTGTATAGATAAATAGTTCCTTTGCTTATGGAATCAATTTGAAGATTATAAAAAGCCAATTTCTATTATGCTTGTCGTGTTATTTCATCTCGCTTGTATATTTTCGACGCAAACGTCTCAAACGATTAGGGCATTAGCCGAAATATCAAAAGCGATTTGAGAATTCTCTTAGCGGCGCATTTTCCCATTTTCGTAAAGCTGGAAAGAGAGGCTGAAAATCGTGCAGGGTGGATTTAAATTGAGATGAGCTCGAACCGAGCAACAGGTTAGCCATAGGGAGACGGGAACAGGGATCAGGACTGCGGAAAAGATTAATTCTAGATAAATGTAGCAAGGAACCCGAAAACTTTTGAGAAAAGACCCGTATGATGGTGACAGTTTGTTCGTCGAGACAGGATAACTGCACAGAGGGTGATTTTTTAAGTCTCCGTTTTTGTTTAATGTTTAATATGTAGTCGGTCGATTTTTATTATCATGGAGTGTTTATTAATTTGTGTTATAAATGAAAAATCAGAAAAAAAGTACTAAAACTTGAAGTGCTAACCTACGAAATAGAAAAACATAATTAAAAGATTCCAATTAATATTAATTAATTTTGAATAATACTGTGATAGAGAAATACAGGAGTGTAGCTACACTTGTTATTAGGGATGGCGGTTGTTGACAAAAAACCGATTTTCGGTTAAACAGGTTTTTATAACTTACGGTTTAACCTGGCGGTTATAACCGGTCAAAAACCCGGTTATTCCACAAAACCGGTTTCAGGTTTTTTGAATTAATATTCAATACCCAATAAGTTACAACGTCATATTTACATTGCACTTTACTTTGTGATACTCCAATAATGTCTATTTTCAATATAAAATCTCCCAGTTTTCGATATATGTATTGGAAAACATCAATTTTCATTTGGTAACTTCAAAGAGCTGTAACTTGTGCACATTTGTACTAAGGTAAATTAGGTTAAATCGATCTATTTTTGGTCCCAGAATATTTGATTTAATTTATGACCTACCTTTTTGTGACACACTTTATAATAATAAACTAACCCAATGAAAGTTTCGGGTCGAAATAATACTAAATAATTGAAAAATACAAAAGTAGTGAAATTATGTACTTAGAACTATAAACGTAATAAATATGAAGTAAATAAGACTGTAACGTGTATACATGTATATGAATGATAAAAACAAAAATGTAACATCAAAAATAGAAAAAACTATACTAAATTTACATTCAAGATGAAGTAGAAATAAACAAACCAAGACACGTTAAAAATGCTACTAGGAACACTCCCGAATCATAAATCCCTTTACAATGTATAAATTTTGGAAATCATGATTTGGCATTTACAATGTCTATACATTGTAAATTAGGATTCGGGAGTGCTCCTAGTGTCTTGGTTTGTTTATTTCTACTGCATCTTCATTGAAGATTTATTGTAGTAAAAACATATAATGAATCATTATTAAAATTCTGAACTGGATGTATTATTGCCTAAATGTTTTGCAAATTTGTTGTATATCCGAAAAAAAGATACACAAAGCATTTTATAGAAGATACACAACACTATTTTATTTTTTTCATTTTTTTAAGTGATTCCACAGGCTCGTTTGTGTAGGTATAGCATTTATTATAAATAATACAACTATTTTTTTTATAATACCTGTACGATGTTTGCATACTGCTATCTGGTCACAAATGACCAATTATCAGTTATTCTCTGACCTAACTTAATAACAAGAAATACTTAAATCTAAGGGCATACCCTATGGCTTACTCTTATTATATCTATTAACTAATGCACTACAATTAACATGCAATAACATCAGAGCACTATGCTCTGCTTTTTACACTAAACTGTTACACGTTTACACTAACTCAAATGGTTTTGTCCTCTTGAGTCTTCTCTTTAGTTCAGTGTTGTCAAGAAGCTGGATTGCCTCGAAATTCACATGACTATGTAGCCTCTGCTCGTGACTTGCTGCTGTTCTCTTGATTACTTCGGTCACAGTTTCCATAACCAGGTCCAGGTGGAGGTTGCTGTTACGGATATACCAAGGAGCATCAACAATGTTCCTCAGTACTTTGTTTTGAAATCTCTGGATAATATGTAGGTTACTAGCTTTGGTAGTACCCATGCCCAAAGTTGGCACCCATATACCCATACTGGCCTCAGTACTTGTTTGTAAATGGATAATTTATTATGAATGGATAATGTTGAATTTTTTCCAATCATCCAATACAATTTCTTATACCTCATATCTAGCTCCCCTCTTTTCATTTTGAAATGGACTTTCCAGCGCAGCCTCGCGTCTAGGGTGCTGCCCAAGTATTTTGCTGATGTTGCATAAGGAACTTGGGTATCTTTATTCTAACTGGGAAATTTTCCATTTTTTTATTTGTGAAGTTAATGTGTGCCGATTTAGACTCATTTAATTTTATTCGCCATTTTCTGGTCCAGGTATGTATTGTATTTACTGAGAGTTGCAACTTATCAGTCGCTTCTTCACTAGTGTCTCCTATCGCTGGTATAGCTGTATCATCAGAACAACTAGACCGGACCTTGAGCTGGGTCCCTTCAACCAGCAAACATTATGAGAGGTTTGTGGGCGCAGTAATAAGCACTGCCAAGAAAACCATCCCTAGGGGGTATCGCAAAGAATATGTGCCTGGATGGACTGAAACATGTGAAGACTTATACACGAAGTTTCTCGAAAGTGGTGACCGAGAAATAGCCGATGAGCTTTTACACAACATCGATACAGCTAGACGCCAAAAATGGATAAAGACTGTCGAAAACCTTGACTTCAAAAAATCAAGCCGGCAGGCATGGTCCTTGTTGCGGAAAATTGGAGGAGCTAACCAGCTGGAATCCAGAGAGTCTAAAATGTCTCCTAACAAGGTTGCCTCCCATATAGTATCTCTATCCAGAGCTCCACGAGATCGAACACATACTACCAACGTGAAAAGAGAATTAAGGGCATTAAAACAAATGAACAGTACGAACTCCGAATATTCAGCAAGAATACTTATTTCTGAAATCACACATGCGCTGAAAGAAATGAAATCAGGTAAAGCACCTGGCTTTGATGGTATCCATCCAGAGTTCTTGATACACAGTGGTGCATACACGAAACAGTGGCTTGCAATGTTCTTTAATGATATACTTCAGTCAGGTAACATTCCTTTCTCACTTAAGCGAACAAAGATAATTGCAATTCCGAAACCGGGCAAATCAAACGATAAGCCAGAAAACTACCGCCCCATAGCTCTACTCAGCATGGTATATAAACTATTAGAAAAGCTTCTCCTCAACAGAATTAGTCACAGGATACTAGAAAATGTCCCCATTGAACAAGCTGGCTTCCGCCCTCATCGAAGCTGTACGGACCAAGTGCTGTCATTAACAACTTTTATAGAAGCTAGTTTTCAAAAGAAACAAAAGACAGCAACAGTATTTATAGATCTAACAGCAGCATGTGATACTGTTTGGAGACAGGGATTAATATATAAACTGGCCCGCATTATCCCCTGCAGAAAGATAATTAACCTCATTGACAACATGCTGACCAACAGAGCCTTCCAGGTTATAATGGGAAAGGAGACGAGTAGACAGATGAAACTTAACAATGGTCTTCCACAGGGTTCTGTCCTTGCCCCTTTACTTTTCAGCCTCTATATTGCTGACATGCCTGAAACCAAATCTCGGCAGTTTGGATATGCTGACGACTGGACCCTTGCAACAAGCCACCAATCTTTAGAAACTACAGAAATCACTCTCACGAATGACTTATCCATCCTCAGCGAATACCTTAAGAAATGGAGACTACAGCCAAGTACTACAAAAACTGAAGTATCAGCTTTTCATCTAAACAACAAGTTGGCAAACAGAGAATTGCGAGTGTATTTTAATAACAAGCTGTTAAAACACAACAAATACCCGAAATACCTTGGGGTTACTCTAGACAGAACGCTCACATTCAGAGAACACCTGACGAAAACAGCAGCAAAATTGAAAACACGCAACAATATAATACAGAAACTCTGCGGCACTACATGGGGGTCCACAGCATCAACATTAAGATCCTCTGCTCTTGGCCTGATATATCCGGTGGTAGAATACTGTGCTCCAGTGTGGCTAAATAGCAGGCATACCCACCTGGTCGACACCCAACTAAACCGTACTATGCGTATGATAACAGGCACAATTAAGCCCACCCCTACAATGTGGCTACCTACCCTTAGTAATATAGCACCACCCAACCTACGCCGCGAACATGCATTGGTTAAAGAATATAACAAAATAATGGACAGTCGCCAGCTTCTAGTCCACAACGACATCCCCGATATTCTTGGAAACCGTCTCCGATCCAGGTTACCCCCTCTACAATCTGCTCAAGCGCTGCAGCAATCCAACTTTGACTTAAATACCCGATGGAGAGAAGATTGGGAAAGTAGGACAGATCCGCATTACCATAGTCTACCGGACATCATAGGGAAACCTGGCGAATTTGAACGTCCCCGTAAGATTTGGGCAGCCCTTAATCGAATCCGAACAAACTGTGGAAGATGCGCCGACTCCCTCCACAGATGGGGTAAACTTCCCTCGCCTTCTTGTGACTGCGGCGCTGCAAGACAGACGATCAGTCACATTGTTCAGGAATGGCAACCGAAGGGTCAATCGAATATATAAAAAAATTGGACATCTGTTTGTGATGCATTGTATAATGCATAAATCTAAATATATTCTGTGATATACTTAAGCCATACGCTAAATAAATAAATCAGCGAAGGTGGCAAAAGTGTTCTGTTCTAGTTCTGGAATGTCACACGTATACAATAGGTACAGGACCGAACCTAATACGCTCCCTTGTGGCACGCCAGCTTTGATCTCCTTTAAATCGGTGTACACTTCTTCTTGTTTAACTCTGAAATATCTATTTGCAATGTATGATTCTAGGATTTCCGAATACTGTTTAGGCATGAACGTTCTTAGTTTATAGTTTAAACCCTCATGCCAGACTTTATCAAATGCCTGTGCTACGTCCAAAAAGATTGTAGAGCAGACTTTCTTTTCTTCTAATGTTTTTTCTATTATATTTGTTATTCGGTGAACTTGATCTATAGTGGAATGTTTATTTCTGAAACCAAATTGATGATTTGGTATAAGATTTTTTCTTTCTATTATTGGTTTTAATCTTTTCAATAGGAGTTTTTCAAATAATTTTGACATCACCGGAAGGAGTGATATTGGTCGATACGATGTCACCTCATTAGGAGGTTTACCTGGTTTAGCGATCATAATGACTTCGGCTACTTTCCAGAGTCTCGGAACATATCTCAATTTAAAAGCAGCATTTATTAGGTTTGTCAGCTTAACTATGGCTTTTCTTGGGAGATTTTTTAATATTTCTCCTGTTATGAGATCATATCCTGGAGCTTTCTTAGGATTTATATTCTCTTTTATCTCTGTTGATACTTCTCTAACTGATGTCAACGTTATAATACAACTATGACTTCACATTCTGCACAGTACACATCTGATTGATATTGATACTAATATCTTTTAATATCTGTTTTTAATAGGATCCCCAATTCAGCAAACATAACCTGCTTATTCTCAAGTTCATCAAAATAGCTAGTTCAGTTTATCACATTTCTTAAACATATTTCAGTGAGCGTAAGAGTCATTAAACAAAGAGTCATTAGAGTCAATAAGCATTAAACAAATCAAGGATTATTGATGAATTTAAACAAACAGTATTTTTTCTCGGAACTCATTATTTTTTTATTATCCGGTAACTATTAAAGTTTTATTATCTAAGGTAACTTATCCGGTTTTTCACCTGTTATTACATTAAAAAGAAAAAACCGGTTATAACCGTGACAAAAGAAAACCGGCAAAACCGGTTATTGCGAAGTAAAAAAACCGGTTTTAGGTTATAACCGGTAGGTTTTTCCTGGTATTTATATATCTTAAGAAGGCATACTACACGGACTTAAGAGAAGAGCTATGGAGATGTATAAAAGAGAAATAGGTTCTTGAGTAGTACGTAAGGCTCGAAAAGGAAATTGTATGCCGGAACGTACATTAATGTGCGGACTCGTTTCGGTTTGACCGAAGATGTTCCAGTCACTGTTGGTTTAAATCAAGGTTCTTCGTTGAGTTTAATCTTATTATGGATGCACTGACAGAGAAGGCAAGAGCGGAAGCCCCTTGGTCAATGTCCTTTGTGGATGAGAGCGTGTTAGTGGAGGAGAGCAATGTTGGAGGGTTGGAAAAGGGCTATTGAAGAGGGGTACTGGAGGTTAGCAGGTCTAAAACGGAGTATGTCTGGTTGGGAGTAACAGGAAAGGCTGTTTGTGCTTGGAAGCACAAGAATGGTTGTTCGAAAAAAGCGAGTTTGTTGAGAAAAGATTGGGACGAAAATGAAGTATTTAATACTTTAAAAAATTTTCCACAGGATACAGGCTGATTGGTTTAACTGGAATTAAATGAGTGGGGTTCCTGATCGAAAAATCAGTGAAGGGTTAAAAGGAAAGATATAAAAAAGTATGGTGGGGCCTGCGTTGGTGAACGGTGGTGAATTGAAATCTGTAAAAAGGGTTCAGGAAAAGAAGATGATGGTAACTGAACTGAAAATGTTACGGTGGATGTTGGGTAAGACTATAAGGGACAAGATCAGGTACGAAGTTGCAAAAAAATCCAAGGTGACTACAGTCTCGCAAAAGATTCAAGAACAAACACTCCAATGATTGGGTCATGTCACACGTAGAAATGATAACTGTGTGGGACGTAGCATTGAAATATGTTAAAAACTCATATTAAAAAACGATAATTCTTTCAAACTTCTGTTGAAAACTAGAAAAAATACTAAAAAGGTTACCTATCGTAAATCAAGGATCTGAACTACTACCGGATATCACCCTGGACGAAATAAATCTAACCTTGACGAAAACAAAAAACAATAAGTCCCTTGGTGAAGACTGATAGTTGCCGATGCAATTAAGATTTTTCTTCTTTTAGTGACTATTCGTTTCGAATATTGGCGATCATTCTGGTTATAATTATTTTATTAACTGATGCTTTAAATAGGTTAGTTGTTGTTGTGGAGAACCATTTTCTCAGGTTATTTAACCATGATATTCTTCTTCTCCCAATTCCTCGCTTTTCGAATACTTTACCTTCAAAAATTACCTTCAGTAATCTGTATTTAGTTCCGTTTCTCATTATGTGTCCGAGATATTCTAACTTTCTCCTTTTAATGGTATACATCACCTCTCTTTCTTTTCCCACTTTTCGTAATACGGTCTCGTTGGTTATCTTGTCCGTCCATGATATCCTTAGGATTCGCCTGTATAGCCACATCTCGAAGGCTTTAAGTTTTTTCCCCACTTCTTCAGTGAGTGTCCAGGATTCAAATCCGTAATAAAATATTGAGAAGACATAACATCGTAGGAGCCTTACTTTTATCTCCAGATTACGGTTGTGGCTTTTAAAGAGTTTGGCCATGTTACTGAATGCACTCTTAGCTTTCTCTATTCTACATTTTATTTCTTGTTAAGATTAATGTTAACTATTTACTCAAGAGAAGAGATATGTTTAATCTCTGTCCTTTTAACAGCACTACACCAGAAAAAGGGTCTTCTTCTTCTTCTTAACTCAGGCGAGACTCGTTAGTCTCTGGCACTTGGTCATAAGACCTTTGTACCAAACCCTGTTCTTCTCCTTAAACTTTAATAAGTCCTGTGGCCTCAACGAAGGCCAACAGTTTTCTTATTGGTAGTTTTAAGATCTCTTCTGGTTCAAACCTCATTTGACCAGTGAAGTTCTGCCTTACATCACCTAGCACACTGCAATAGCATAGTATGTGTATGGCAGTTTCTTCTTCCATTTCGCACTTTTTGCACCATGGTTAATTCACCTTACCTAGTTTGTATAGGTGATTTCTTAAACGACAATGTCCAGTCACCATTTCAGTGACCGTTTTGATCTCTCGTTTATTGAGGTTCATCAAACTGTTCGAGAGTTTTTTTTCAATATTCTTGATTATTTTTTTAGTCTGGATTTGCCCTTGAGTGGTTCTCCATTTATTTTGATGATTCTTTATCAGCCATTTCTGAACCTCGTTTTTCATAGCATCTTTAGTGATGCCACAGAAAGGTTCTGGGCCTTCAAAAGTTTTTCTCGAGCCTTGTTTCGCTAACATATCTGCTCGTTCGTTCCCATGCACCCCTTCATGACCCGGCACCCATATTAAAGACACTTTGTTGTCTTTTGCCAGGTTATTGAGGAGATCTTTACAGTTTCTCACCAGTTTTGATTTGGTGAGAGGGTTCTTTACAGCCAGAATAGCCGATTGGCTATCTGTGTACATGTTGATTCTCTTAGCTTTAGGGTCCTCATCAATTATTTCATCAATGCAGGCCACCAAAGCAAAAACTTCAGCCTGGAACACCGTTGTATGTTGACCTAGGCTGTAAGATTTATTATAGTTACATGTTTGCCCAAAGACTCCTGATCCAGTACCATGGGCAGTTTTAGATCCATCAGTGAACCATATTAACTCTCCATTAATGTTTGGGACTTTTTGTTCTCTAGATGGTATAATTGTGTTAATCTTCTCAGTGAAGATTAGTTCTGGTGTCATCATATCTAAGTTCATCATAAAGATGTATTCCTCAAGTATAGTCCCAGTAATGTTTGTGTGGCTATTCAATACATAATTTGGCCTCCAAGTATTGTTTGCTTTGAGCCTCAGGATGGTCATAAAGGCTACCGCCGAAATATACAATTCCAGCGGAGGGAGACCTGTGATAGCCTCTAATGAAGCCGTTCCTGTACTATTCAAGGCTCCTGTTATATTTAGAAGCGCTTGTCTTTGTAGGGTGGTGAGAGTGGTCAGACAAGATTGCAAAGCCGTCTTTCTCCACCAGAGTACTGACCCATAAGTAACTGTCGGTCGTATCACTGATGTGTACAACCAACATATCACCTTTGGTTTCAATCCCCAGGTTTTACCTACAACTCGTCTGCAGTTCCAGAAGAGTCGCTTAGCCCTATTGGTTATATTGGTAATATGAGTATCCCACTTGAGTTTCGAATCCAGGGTTACCCCTAGATACTTAACCTCATTGGTTCTTTCCAGTACCTCTCCAAATAATTTCAGCTCACTCAGTCCAGTAAGCTTCCTCTTATTTGTAAAGGCTACCAGTTTAGTTTTAGAAGGGTTCACGGAGAGGTTCTCTTTCAGACACCAGTTCTCTATGTAGTGAAGGGCATATCGCATCTGATACGCAACAGTGCTGGGAAATTTTCCCCTAGTTACTATCACGATATCATCTGCGAAACCCTGGACCCAGATTCCTTGGGCGCTTAGCCCATGAATCAGATCATCGACAACTATGTTCCATAATGACGGTGACAATACACCGCCTTGAGGGCATCCCTTAGTTGCCCTCAGATTTATGGTATCTTCATGCGTATCTGTGGATATTATTCTGCTCTGAAGCATCTGAATAATCCACTTGCATGTTGTGTTGTTGATTTTCTTCCTCATCAGTGCGCTTTGTATAGACTCGATTGAGGTATTATCAAATGCACCTTCTATATCTAAAAATGCAGCAAGGGCGACTTCTTTCTGATGCAGACTCCTTTCGAGTTCCGACACTAGATTGTGCAGGGCGGCTTCACCTGATTTCCCTGCCTGATACGCCCATTGCCGTTGGTGCAGTGGATTTTCATTTAAATTGTTTTTCTTGATGTGTTCGTTCAAGATTTTTTCCATGGTTTTTAACATGAATGAGGTCAGACTTATAGGCCTGTAGGATTTTGCTAAGGTGTAATCTGTTTTTCCTGGTTTGGGAATAAACGCCACCCTTGCCCTTCTCCAAGCTTTGGGAATGTATCCCAGAGCATGGCTAGCTCTAAATATTGTGATCAGGGGACCCATGATTATTTCCAGACCCTCCTGGAGAAGCTTAGGAAATATACCATCCGGTCCCGCAGTTTTATAAGGTTCAAAAGTTTCAATAGCCCATCTGACCTTGTGAGGACCAAAGATCTCGTCAGAGGTCAGCCAGTCCCTTTTGGTTGGGCTATTGTTTGCTTGATGATTGTTATTAGCAGTCAATTGCGTCGACCCTGGAAAGTGAACACTTAAAAGATGCTCTACAGCCTCCTTCTCTGTGTCCGTATACTTCCCATTGGGCAATTTCATTGACTTGGGTTTGTTAATGTTATCTCTTTTGAGGATTCTGTTAACCCTGGCGCTTTCAGGTACACTTTCAATGTTTTCACAGAATTCTCTCCAGGATCTTTCCTTAGCGGATTGGATTTTCTTATTATAGGTTTTCAGTTTAGCCTTATATGCTTCCCAATCACCTGATTTCTTCGCCCTATTGAAGAGCCGTCTTGTTTCTCTTTTGAGATCAGACAGCTCCTTATTCCACCAAGTTACTTGCCTGGGAGGGTGACTTTCTTTTAACGGGCAGTTTTCCTCATATGAGACGACTATTGCATGCTGCAACCAGTCTACTGCCATCTCAACCTCAACATTGTTTTTTGGCCTTTTAGGATAATTCCGTACCCTTGTTCCAAGATCCCTCTTAAAGGATTCCCAATCGGTCACCTTAGGGTCTCTATAGAACCTTGGTTCCGGTTTGACTGAGTTTATCTCAAAGCATATGTATGAATGATCCGATAAGGATAACGCATCCGACACATGCCAGTCAGATATTATGTTCCCAATCCCCATAGAGCATAGGCTTAGGTCGATTAGTGATTCTGCTCTTGATGTCCTGAAGGTGGGCTTATTACCCCTGTTCAGAAGATCAAGTTCAGTAGTGCAAAGGTACTCAAAAAGTAACTTACCTCTATTGTTTGTATCTCTGCTTCCCCAAATGATGTGGTGGGCGTTGGAGTCGACTCCAATGATAAGTTCTGTATGCTTATCATTAGTGTCAGAAAAAGGGTATAACGCCTTAGTGATATTAAGCCACAAAATAGGGGATAGAGCTGATTTGGAAAACTACCGACCAATTAGTTTACTGAGCCATCTCTATAAACTTTTCACAAGAATAATCACCATAAGACTGGAAAACAAATTGGACTTTTACCAACCAATAGAACGGGCGGTTTTCCTAGTGGATTTGGAACAAATGACGATTTTCAAAGTGTTAAGACGGTAATTGAAAAATAGATTGAGTGTAATAATAGGCCACTTGTCCTTGCCTTTGTGGACTTAATACGGTATCAAAGGCTTAATACGGGCTCAACGGTATCAAGGGCCATAAGGCCTTTGATACCGTTGAGCTGGACGCAGTCTTGAGTGCGTTACATGTATGCCGTATCAATATACTAACCTAATATACTACATTTATAAGAACGCCACAATGGTAGTGAAGCTGCACGAGAATACCAAGTCCATACGAATTGGCAGAGGAGCACGGCAGGGCGATAACATCGGAAACCTTGGGTTACGAAAGGTATTTGCATATCAGCCAAGAATATGCGTTCACTACTATACATCAAGAAATTTACTACCAATGTTTCTGTCAATGAATATATCACGAAGTACAGGACAACATATCTAAAACTTGTCAAATCAGCTAAAAAAGCCTATTATCAAAATCGCCTGGGAAGCTCTAAAAGTGTTGCAAAAGAAACTTGGTCTATAGTAAACGATCTTCGAAATAAAACTCACACAGCTCAATCATTTTCCCTTTAAAATCGTGAAAGTCTAAACGACTACTTTGTTAATGTGAGTAAAAATATAACATCAACTAATTTGCCGCAAAAAGATCCCATTTCCTATCTCCCTAACTCAAGAAAGGTCTCGAATTCATCCTTTTAAGACCAGTCGATAACTCTGAACTGATCCAAACAATCAATAGTATTAAAAGCAAATCATATTGTAGTACTGATGGACTATCTATAAAAATTTTCTCTAATCTCACAGAAAATGTGTTGGAAATCCTCGTCTCTCTAATTAATGATTCCTTCGAAAAAGGTAAATTTCCAGAGTGCCTAAAGACAGCCATTATTATTCCTCTTCTTAAGGGTGGTGAAAAATCTGATGCCTGCAACTATAGACCTATCGCCTTACTACCGGTACTCTCCAAAATTATTGAGAGACTCATTAAAACTCGACTTATGTCCTTTATAGTTGATAACAACATTTTATCGCAAAATCAATTCGGCTTTTTAACAAACTTATGCCATGTTTTCTGTACTACATGAGGTTTACCAAGCACTAAACAATAATATTTATACTGCCACAGTTTTCTGCGACTATGCCAAAGCTTTTGATTGTGTAAATCACGACATCTTGATTACAAAACTAAATTTCTATGGAATTCGAGGTATTTCTTTAAATTGGTTTCAATAATACTTGAATAATAGGAAACAACTAGTTAGAGCAAATGATACTGACTCTAGTCTCAAAAACATTGTATGTGGAGTACCACAACGTTCAGTATTGGGTCCTCTTCTGTTCCTTTTCTTTATAAATGACATCACTAATTTAAAAATCTATGGGAAAATTTTTCTTTTTGCTGATGATACCAGTATCACTTGGAGCAACTCAACTATTGCATCTCTTCATGAAACTATAACTTCGGATCTACTGACGATGAAGACCTGGTCTGACTCTAATATACTCTCTTTTAACGTAAATAAAACAGTAGCATTATACTATAAAGGAGCTCTTCAACCTTTGCCTCTTAATAACAGCCAGATCAGTACCGTAGATTCTGTAAAATTTCTTGGTATTTTTTTAGACAGCAACCTCAAATGGTCCCTTCATATCGATTCCTTAAGTAAGAAACTCGCCTCAGCTTGCTATGCAATAAGATCTGTCTCAAGAGAACTCAATTTAGCATCTTCTAAAATAACATATTTTTCGTTGTTCGAGTCACATCTTCGATATGGTCTTCCTTTTTGGGGTTCTAGTACAGCTGCTCAATTTGATGTTATTTTGAAATTGCAAAAAAGAGCAATAAGATATCTGTTTGGCCTCAGAAGATCTACACATTACAGAAGTTACTTCAGAGATCACGGAATTTTAACACATCCATCTTTATATATTCTAGAAACGGTTTGTTTAATTCGTAAACACCTTCATGTCTTTCCAGCAAGGCCCAATCATCTTTACTCCACCAGAAATTCAATATTTGACATTTATTTACCGATTCCATCCAATGAGTTAGTAAAGAAGTCTATATTATATTCCGCAAAGAAACTGTACAACCATCTCCCGTTACAACTGAAATCTGCAACATCTTTCCCAAAGTTCCGT
The DNA here is from genome assembly GCF_917563875.1 of Diabrotica virgifera virgifera. Classification (NCBI taxonomy): domain Eukaryota; kingdom Metazoa; phylum Arthropoda; class Insecta; order Coleoptera; family Chrysomelidae; genus Diabrotica; species Diabrotica virgifera. Next base: position 38,995,506 of record NC_065452.1, on the reverse strand, counting down.
AAAATGACAAAAGCCTATCTATCTAAAAGACCATACTATTCAATAGAAGAATTTCTTAACGAATAACTAAGAAAATTGGGTTTCATACGCAGTAGCATAAACTTGTCAGTTCCTTATGTATTTTATTTTATTTGTTGTAAGTATGTTCAATTTGCAATTTATATAAACTTTGCAATAAATTTTTTTTGTCTTGGCTTTTATATCTTATATTATACTGTACATATATTGACGATTTATCTAATTTTAGTAAATTGTAGTTGTTATTTGTTATTGATATTATGTTTTCTTTTGACTGAATTCCAGCATCCAAGCTTTGTCCATAAAATTGTAAAAATTTTCAGTGACAATAGAGCATATTTCTATTCTATTCTATTCTAAACTATGTCACCTAAGCTGTTTATCACCGGTCTGGAATAGGTATCCATCCATCCAATGGCACTACAGCCCAAATCGAGCCTTGGTCTCCTTCAACAAGCTTCTTCAATAATTTCGATTTACCGCTGTTATTTTCCATGACGCGTTCCCAGGAAGTTCCTCCCATCCTCATCGACTTCGTCTTCCCATCTCTTTTTAGGTCTTCCAACAGGTCTTTTTCCCTGCTTTCTTGCATTTAGCAATTTTTTGGGGATTCTATTCTCATGCAGGCGGACCACGTGCCCTGCCCACCGTAATCTCTGCAGTTTAGTGTATTGTGCTAGAGTTGGTTCGCTATATTGCTAGTATATTTCTCTATTATTCCTAATTCGCCAGTTGTTATTTTCACTTATTGGGCCCAGTATCCTACGTAATATTTTTCTTTCCAACACATCTAATGCATTGGCAGATTGGCCCATCGCGAAATGGGCTTCATTTGCCAGCACAAGCCTTCTATTTATTTCCGGTTCTTCTTCATTGCTTGTGACCAGATCCATTCCTAGGTACATGAATCTATTCACATGTTCTATATCGTCAATAAAGTGTTGTTGCGCCGGTCTATTTGATCTGGTTTGTATGAGTAGTTTTGTTTTATTTGTATTTATTGCTAGCCCTACTGCTTAGGGATGGCGGTTTTTGACATAACACCGGTTTTCGGTTATACCGGTTTTTTTGCTTACGGTTTAACCTGGCGGTTATAACCGGCCAAAAAACCGGTTTTGGGAAAAACCGGTTTTTTGTTTTTTAATCCAACAGGTTACAAAGTTACATTTACAATACACTTTAGTTTGCGATACTCCATTCGACTCGATATCAATATGATCAAAATTAGTACTATCGAAAGAACATGTATTACTTTTATCACGTTTGTATATTTGTAGAATAGGTACATTTTAACTCATTTAATACTTCCTGTATGAGTGTATCATTTTGAAAACGTAGCGAAATTCTTGAAGATTCGTATTCGTAATCAGTAATTCGATATTCATAGTCAGAGCATTATTTTTGGTAATCAGAAAAAGTAATTCACCCACTTTCAATGTCAAGAGTTAAGTGTGAAAAATAGATGATATTTGCATCTAATTCAACCAGATCACTTCTTATGTAAATATTATGATTACAAATACCTTTTCAAAGAAATATTATAATAAAACTTAATAATTGTTTCTGGCTGATGTGAGATTGCACTTTCAGTTTGCTTCTGTATTTTATAAAATAAAATAAAATTTTAATTATGGTTTTGTTTGGAATAATTACTTGAAAATAATAATTATGATTGGGATCCGAAATAATACCTAACCTAATCCTAATCACCGTAAAAACCTAATAACCGGTTTTTACTTTAAAAAGAAAAAACCGGTTATAACCGGGACAAATAACAACCGGTAAAACCGGTTATTGCGAAGTAAAAAAACCGGTTTTAGGTTTAAACCGGTAGGTTTTTCCCATCCCTACACTGCTTCTGCACTCTGTTTAAACTCAACGTAGGTTTCTTCTGCTTCATTCTTTGTTCTGCTCAATATGTTTATATCATCTGCGTATGTTGCTAATTGGGTAGATTTGTTTGTAAGTATGTTATTTCCACTCACCGTCAACCGTCTAATTACATATTCAAGAACAAGATTAAAAAGCGTTGGAGCCAGTCCGTCGCCTTGTTTCAGTCCTTGCGTTATCGTAAACGCATCAGTGATCTCTCCTTGAATACATATCTGTGCTTCTGTTTCTGACATTGTCAATTGTCATTTGCACTAGTCGTATTAATTTTGATGGTATGCCAAATTCTTTAAATATATTAGGTAGAATTGTTCTATCTATTGAATCATATGCTTGTTTAAATCTACAAAGAGGTTGTAAACGTCCATGTCATATTCCCATGCTTTGGCTAGTATTTGTTTAACTGTAAATAGTTGGTCAATGGTAGATCTATTTTGCCTAAACCCTGCTTGATATTCCCCGATGATTTTTTCCGTGAGAGGTTGAAGTCTTCGATTAAGGATGTTCGTGAATATTTTGTATCCCCAACAAAGTAAAGAGATGCCTCTATAATTTTGACACAACAGTTTGTCCCCTTTTTTATGAATATGACAGAGGTCTGGAATAGGTACGCCTTTAAAATGCTTGATTGGAGGGAGAAAGGTTTAAATATAGATGGACAAAATCTAACGAACTTGCGTTTCACGGACGATGTAGTTCTACTGGCAGACAATTTAAAGGATATTAGAATAATGTTGCAAGACCTTCAAGAAGTGTGCTCTCAGGTTAGGTTAAGAATTGGCATATCTAAGACAAAGCTAATGACAAACCTGGTCCCCAGTGAAAACATTGTCATTAACAACTGCGAAATGTAGTTTGCGGAAAAGTACAAATATCTTGGGCATGAAATACGAATCACGAGAGAATAAATCCTCTCCTGGGTGCATACGGCAAACTCAGAGACGTATTCAAAAGTGCTCTTCCAATCTGCTTGAAACGGAAAGTCTCTAACCAATGCGTTTTGCCGGTTATGACCTATGGTGCTGAAACTCTAACATTAACAACCGCATCTGCTATGAAGCTAAGAATTGCTCAACGAAAGATGGAAAGGTCGATGATTGGTGTGTCATTGCGGGACCATATAACAAACGAAGAACTACGATTGAGAACAGGAGTCACAGATGTTGTATATCAGGTGACTAAACTTAAATGAAACTGAGCCGGTCATGTGGCCCGTCTGACAGATGGGAGATGGACAAAGAGGTTGTCGACTGGAGACCAAGAGCCGATAAAAGAATTAGAGCAAGACCACCCACGCGATGGACGGACGATATAAAAATAATGACCCCTAATTGGATTCTAAGCGCCCAGGACAGAAGAGAGTGGACGGAAAGAGGGGAGGCCTATATCCAGCACTGGAAGCAAAGGGCTGATTGATGATGATGACGATGTTTTTTAGTTTTACAGAACATGAAAAATACTGTTTTGTCCAAAAGATTCAGTAATACTTAAGGCACATATTGGACTCAAATATAATGAATATGTTGACTTGTACACCCAGATAAGACTTTTCAGCTAAGACCAGTGTACCTACATCAGGTGCTTTATTATCATCTTCTCTATGTGTATCAGATACCATTGCGATTTAAAAAAGCAGCTATCGACATGGAAAGATCAATGAAATCTTTACTGCTTCACAAACCCTACAAGATACACCTCTTTACAACGAGTTATTCCACAAACTACTTGGTTTAGAGTTTTAAAGCTCCACGTAAATATATAAACACCATAAAACGACTACGCTTCATTATTTAAGCCTTAAAAAATTAAGCCCTTCTCTTCAATCCTGAATTATTAGTACTGTCGGCTTAGCATTAAATTAACAGATATTAAAATATTTTGGGTATTAAGCCGTTTTTCCACACAATATAGAGTCCACAATCGCCCTGAAAATTGATTGATAACCATCAAATTCCATTTTATCCTTATTTTATTGTCCCATTTAAATACCGCGTTGAGTGTATTGTTGGTTGCATACGTTTAAGTGAAGTTAAGTTCTCGCGGTTCGCGCTATTTGATTATATCAAAAAGATCACGCCACCTTATACGTGGGTCATTCAAAAATAATTATGGTATAAATTTAGAAAAAAACAATAATTTGTTACGGTACAAATGTTTACCAAATTAGCTTTTAATAATAGAACAATAAAAATTAAGGATATAATAATACGAATAAAATAAGAAATGTTTTTAAGAAAACTGAATAGTTTTCGAATGGTAACCTGAAAATACCCTTAATATTTTGTAAGAACATTATATACAAGGTGGTAGCGTTTAGAATTTTATCTCAGATTCAATTCTACATATTTTTGATATTTTGTTGTTATAAACCTATAATTGTGTGTGCTATAATTTTTGCTGTCAAACTTTTTGTAAAACAAAATTGATATCTGGAAAATTGTAGGCATCTGGAATATTTTTTGTAGTTCTAAATCCAAAAATTATAAAGTGATTGTAACTTTAACTCTTTTTAGTTGACGTGTTATAAAGTACTTACAGATTATATACAGATAATAACACAAAACATTCCAGGAATGTTCCTAGAAGTTACACACAGGACATTGAAAACATTCCTGGAATGTCCCCAAAAGCACACGAATGCCCCTGGAAAGTCCCAAGAACGTGCTGTGTCAGCATTTTAAACATTCCTTGAATGTCTTGTTGGAACATTCAATGAATGTCTACGAATGTTCTTTGGACATTCACAGTATATTTTTTAGACTGAATGTCTTGTTGGAACATTCCACGAATGTCCACGAATATTCCATGAATGTCCACGAATGTTCCTAGGACATTCACAGTATATTTTTTAGACATTCTCTGAAATATATCGTCAGTGATGTGACAATACCTCCTATATGTTTTTTCATGAGTTTTGCAGGAGACGCAAAACATTTTTTAAGAACACCTCCTGTTTTCATACGTAAGTTTTGACTTGTTTTGTAGTAAATAGATAGTTGAATTTACTACAAAACAAGTAAAAAATATATGAAAACAGGAGGTGGCCCAAACAAGTGTTTAGTCTCTCTTACAAATCTCATGAAAAAACGGATAGGAGGTATTGTCACATCACTGACAATATGTGGCCATACCAAATAATGCATCCTTGATAAATATAAACATTTTTATTGCACAAAATCTTTTCATACATTTTTTTAATGTAATTTACTGATATTCCTATAAAAAAATGTGTCACATTTGCTTTGTAAACCTTTCTTTTGCCTTTCGTAGCCACATATTCCGTTTCCTTCCTGGTTTTTTGTAGACCACGTCTCTCAGCTGATTCTAAAAAAAATTAAAATAAATGGTAATTTTTTTATCCTTTACAATTAACAATCAGAAAAGATATTATTTACAGGTAATAATATGAACAAATAATAATAATAATAATTCCTTCATCAAGAGATAGCTATCAAGCTGGGACTTCTCCAAACGAACCATCTCCCATATTATCAATACGTCCCTGAGAGTATGTTTGAGGATGTCAACTACAAGCTATACTGGGGCCGCACTGTGCTCACAGACCAAACAGTGGCACATAATAGATCAGATCTCATACTAGTTAATAAATTAACAAGACAAACAACACTAATTGATCTGGCGATACCTAACAACAATAATCTGCGCAGTAAATGTACTGAAAAGATAGCCAAGTACAGAGATCTGGAAATTCAAATACGAAGACAATGGAGAATGCAAAGTACCCAGACGATACCTATTATTATGTCTACTACTGGAGTCATTCCGAAAAACCTCCTCGAAATCATAAAAAAACTGGGTCTAAATGAACACCTTTATAAGACTATGCAGAAAGCTGTACTACTTGCGACGGCCAGATATGTACGAAAATTTCTGGGAGATACTCCAGCATATCAAGTCACCTAGGGCTCGATAACACGGAAAGAGTCCCACCAGAGCTCAATCCTTTTGATACAGTAGGTATCTGGGATGTCAATTTTCCCCCTAGAGGGAGTGTGAGCCATATGGCTAAATCTGGATAATAATAAAATAAATATTATATAATATTTAAATAAATAATAAATAATATTTTCTATTTTGACAGAGACGTCCGATGTGGAAATAGAACCTTAATAAAATTATTTTTCAAGTAAATTGTGGCTTATTTCCCAGTTAGACTAGTTTATTACAAAAATGCCACAAAGAAATAGCTTTTTCAAAAACAAATAAGTATTTATTTTATTATATTTATTGTTTTTATTATTTACTTTAACATAAGATTATAACTTAATTCTTGTTTTCTATTTCTGATGTTTTTATTTATTTACATTGAATATTAATCAAATAATTAAACAATGTCAACTTAGATCTCTGATGTAGATAATGAAGTGCAATGGTATCTATATTGTACGGACTGTAGGTTAATTAGGTTAAGCATATTACCTGTGTGACATAAGCTATTGGAATAGCACAGCCTCTCAATGAACAGATGAAAGTGAAGTTCTGTCAATATCTTTTTCTAAAAAATGTTTTGAACATACTCCTCTACTAACAAATCTGATCTATACTTTACGCCTTCTTCTCAGGATCTTCTGAAAAGCTAAAAATACAAATATATGCATTACTAAGCATTATTAACGAATTTATGTTTTAAATAAAAAATATGATTAATGAACTCAAATATTATAAAACAGCTTTGAAATTGTTTATTAATAATAATATAGTCGGTTCGCTAAACTCAGACACAACTGGCTAGTGATTTTAGTAGGTATTTTTTTGTTTTTGGCGAATTTTGCCAAAATTGGCAAAATAGGGCTTTTCATCCATTGTCATTTGTTTCCAGCTCCTGTCATATGTTGTATAATCTGTGTATAATATTAATATACACGGATTATAGGACATATTATTATGATAGATGATGGTTTCAGCTTCGTATTTAGCAACCGTTCTCCTCTTTCGTTCGTAATTCCTATATGGTGATATTATATCGTCGCCTTAGTACTATAACTTGATAACTCCAAAATTGACGTTTTTGAGATAACTAGTTCACAAGATGTATTTTATTTGCCTCCATATTGTGTAAAAACTTGATAGCTCACTTCAAACGGGTTAAGTATTTATTTATGATTGACGAAAGTTGATAAAATTCAAATGCCACTAATATTCAGTGCTAAAACTTGACAAGATAAGTTATCAAGCTGTTATTTAATCGAAATAATCGTGAATACGACATACACTAAATGCTATAACTAGATAACTCGAGTTATCTAGTTTTAGCACGGGTTTCTTTGAAACCATTGAACTTACCACATAATTGCTATGTGTTTATTCGGTTCATTTTAATGCAACAATTCGAGAATTGTGAGCAGATCTGGCAACCTCCATAGCAGAGGGCTAATTTTCAACAAAATAATGTTTAAAATATTAGTTGTCTTAAAAAGTTCACTTATATGCGACTTAGCACAACATGCGACATTACCAAATGTTAACATTATGGTAGTGCTAAAAGTTGATAACTTTAATTTTTCATGTTTTTTTCCATATTGGAAAACAAATTTACACCATATTTCTAAATAGATCAGTTTCCAAAAAGTTGAGGAACAGTATTTTAGAGCCGCAGAGTGAATTCCGTATTTACCAATATCATGGTAGCAGCACAAATATCTTTAAAATCTTTAAACTCGTTTATCTCAAAACTACTAATTTCGAGTTATCAAGTTATAGTATTAAGGCGACGATATAATATATTATATATGGTCTAGGAATTATATAGGAATTTATATGGTCTAGGAATTACGAACGAAAGAGGAGATATTCCTCTATTTGGTATGTTGCCGATGTTATGCTTCCCTACTTTGACGTTAAAATCACCCATGATTATTTTGAAATGAGCTCTTTATGTGACTGCCTTAGAAATATCTTCATAAAATTTGTATGTTTCTTCATCTGTTAATTTACTAGTGGATACTTGAATTATTTGCATACTGTACCAATGTAACCAATAGTGCTACATTGCCGACATGTGTATTGTACTATTTATTATGGAACTGATAGAACATATATCCAGACTGGAGTATTGTACATTGTTCTCCTGTTAGTCTCTTTTTTCACTTAATGCAAGGACATCCCATTTGATCCTAGTTAGTTGTAGTTAGTTGTTCTTAAATGATCTGTATGTATCTGATGTAAATTAAAAGAAAAATCATTAGATATTAATAATCTTATATCACTGATAAAATCATATAATATGTTCCATAGGATCAAGGAATTAATACCGGTTTGAAGTCTATCACTTTGTCTTTCCATCTTTGTAGTAAGATGGGAAACTGATATGATAATAGAAGAAATAATAGAGCCAACAGTTCAGTTCCATTTCGTTTATTTTCCTTGAAAACGGAATATTGTTACTCTATACCTACGAAAAATCTGCCGATATATTTTTAAGATTGCTTGTAACCACAAAATTAAAGTTTTGGTAAAAGATGGTTTTGCTTGCTTTCGATTCAGAGGGATGCACAATCGCTGGACAGGGGACGATCAAGTATTACACTAGGTTCGCTTTCAAGATGCAGTAGAAATTAACAAACCAAGACACGTTAAATGCCACTAGGAGCACAACCGAATCATAATTTACAATGTATATACATTGTAAATCTCAAATCATGATTTCCAAAGTTTATACATTGTAAATTATGATTCGGGAGTGCTCCTAGTAGCATTTATCGTGTCTTGGTTTGTTTATTTCTACTGCATCTTGAAAGCGAACCTAGTGTACGTAACGCAGGTTAGGGGGAGGGGGGTCAAAAATCTTCAAAAATTGCGTTACGTACTACTTGAATGCCCCATTACGGTGTGTTACATATGGGGGAGGGGGTCAAAAATCTTCAAAAATCGCGTTACGTAATAATTAAACGCCCCCGACAGCTGTTTCTGCCATTGCAGGCTTCCTCAACAGGGCTAACGTGCACACCTCTGAATCGAAAACCAGCTATCCCATATATTTAAGGGAAATTTCAAATATCATTAAAATCCCCATTGGGACGCAATCCATTGACATCTCGTAAACAAACTGAACAGTCTCAGATGCAGAATTCACCATTTTAATAAAAATTGAGGGGATTAGATGCTAAGGGGTACAAGTGACAAAATATTGTAAACTGGGTTAAGTGCACAAAATAATACTATATAGTATTACAAATTTAGTGGCAAAGAGATCAGGTGAATTAAATTACTGGTGGCGACATATCGCAGGTTCTAGTTTGACTACTTACGAAATATTTAAAAAGAGTTTGTGGCAAACACTTATAACCACACCTGTATACTTTTACCTGTAAAGTATTGGATACTAAAAAGTGACAAAGTATTAAGTGGTAAAGAGAAACAAGTGCAAAATTTGAAAAAAATGTATAAAATAATTCAAAATAAGTCCATAAGTGATGAATTCGCTGTAGAATTTTCTATGTAAATTTAATTTTGACTTCGTTTTTCTCAACTAAACCATTTTATCACTTGTACCCCTTATCATCTAATCGCCTCAATTAAAATGGTAAATAGTTATTTAAATCTGAAACTTTTCTTGTTGAAAGTTCTTTCTTGTATATCCTTTTTTTTTTCTTGGGTTTGTATGACTGCGGACCTTAGGGTCCATTCGCTTATCTAACCGATTTTGCTCATTTTTACATTAATTTCAACTACTCTATGTTTATTTTCCTTCCCTATTTATACATTACAATATCATCATATCATTATTATTATTATTATTTTACATTCATATTTTTTACTTTTATTTTTCATTATATTATTCATTTTTTTATTCAATTATATATTTTTCCTTTTTTGTGTCTTTTTTTTTTATTTTTTTTATTTATTTTTTTTTTATTACGGTAAGACTAAAACCCGATTCAACCTCGCATAGGTTATTCGTCTTCTTAATTGTTTGTGTTTTTTTTTATTTCTTTTATTATACTTATTACAATGTTTTTACATTTTTTTTTTTACAATATTTATCTAATTCTAAATACAGATAGTTAACCATAGCTACTCATAATTTCAGTTCAATACAGTCAAACCCGCTTATTAGAATACCTCTTAAAGGAATATCCCGGTTTAAGGAATAGAAATTTGAGGTCCCGAAACGTTTCTACTAGCGACCAATGATCGGTTATTAGAATATCCCTGTTATAGGAATACTTTTGATTGGCACGAAGGCTATTCCAATAAGCGGGTTCGACTGTATTTTTAATATGCTCACATAATAAAATGACCACTTGTGGATTATTATTTTGATTTAATAAGAATTTTAAATTAATTGGATGTATGACATCCTTTAACTTATAAATTTTGTCCAAAAAGATTTTCACTTGAGCTTGTATTAGAGAGCAATTTAATATTTGATGCTCTGCGTCTCCTATTTCGCCACAATTGCAATATGGATCGGTTTTTAAACGAATTTTAAATAGAAATTTGGGAACCGGTACGTGATTAAACCTCAAACGACAAATTTTTCTTATTGCATTTTTGGAAAGATTCCCCTTTATAAACCATGGTTTTTTGGGAATCGTTTCTTGAATTTCTTTGTAATGTTTGCCTTTTTGATTGTTTTTATTATCTTCTTCCCATTTTGATTTCCAAACGTTGTTAATAACTGTTTTTATTTCATTTGTTGTACATTTGTATTTTGTTCCTTTTCCTTCGTATATGGCCCTTTTAGCTAAGACATTAACTGTTTCATTGCCCAGTATTCCACAATGGCTTTTGACCCATATTAGGTGCATTGTTTTGAAATCTTTATTTAATTCTTCAACTTTTTGTAATATTTCTAAGATAATATAATTTATTTTAGATGTAGATTGAAGGTGCTTAATTTTTTGCAAAGCACTTTTACTGTCAGAGAAAATATAAATTTTCTTGTTTGGAAGATGTTGGCAGTATTTTAGGGCTTCTAATATGCCTATTAGTTCAGCTGAGTATATGCTACTATTTGCGTTTAATTTAAACACCTTACTCTCATTTGTTTGAGGATCGTATATTGCACATGCTGTTCCTTTAGTACTTTTGGAAGCATCGGTGTAGATTTGATAAGCATTCGGTGATAGTTCTTTAATATCAGCTTTAAACATCACATCTCTAATACGTGTTGGGTAATTGGTTCATTTTTAGGAAGTTCATTTTTAATTTTTTTAATTGTACTATATTAAAAATATAGTTTAAATTAATTGGGGTTGTATGTAAAGTTTCTTTATACTCTGCCAGTTCTCTATAACATTCAGCAATACAGGGAGATTTCTTTTTTATCCAATAACTTTTTATTAAATCATTTAGCGAAAGCCAATGAATTTTATTAATTATTTCTGATTCTTTATGTGATAAATTTACTAAGAATTGACTACACAGTTTATTTCTTCTTAACCTTAATGGCATCTCTGCGCACTCCACATGTAGATTGTTTATTGGAGTAGATTTTAAAGCACCTATGCAAAGTCTTAAACATTTATTGACAATATTTTCAATTTTTTGTAGATGAACATTTGCTGCATCTGCATAGAAAATAGATCCGTAGTCTATTATTGATCTAATATAGGATCTATACAACAGTAAGGAAATATTAGGATCTGCTCCCCATTTAGAATGTGAAATGGTTCTCAACACGTTCACTCCCCTTTCTGCTTTCTTAACTGTGTTTTCTATATGTTCCTTCCATAAGAGTTTCTGATCCAAAATCACCCCAAGATATTTGATTGATTTTTTAACCGGAAATTTAATACCATCTATTACTTCTATTTCCTTTGGAATGCCTTTCCTACGTTTGGTAAATATACATGCTTGTGTTTTTTATTTGAAAGGGACATGCCATTTTTAAACGCCCAATTTCTAATTGCAGTGTAGCTCTGTTTTACCTTTTCTACACCTGTATTTATTTCTGTTTGGTCACTATAAATTACCAAATCGTCTGCAAATTGTAATATTTTAGTATCTGTTACCGATTTTTCCAAATCATATGTATATATTAGGTATAAAGTTGGACTTAATATTCCTCCTTGTGGTAATCCGTGTTGAGCTATTTGTGGTCCTAAGCGTTCGTTGTTAATTTGAAGATATAATTTTCTATTACTATACAACTTGATTATTTTTGTGTTAAAAGACTCTGGTAATCCAACTTCAATCATTTTATTATACAATATGTTGAGGTTAACATTATCGTATGCACTTTCAATATCTATAAATAGAGAAGTAACTGATTTATTGTTAGTGAAGGTTAAATTAATATCTGTTATTAAATGACTTAGATTTTCTGTACCAGAATAACCTTTTCTGAAGCCCAATTGGGTCATTGACATTTTATTATTAAGTTCTAGCCACTTCTCCAATCTGATTTTAACCATTCTTTCAAAAGTTTTAGCAATACAAGATCCCAAAGAGATACCTCTATATGAATCTGGTGATTCAGGACTTCGATCTGGTTTTAGAAAAGGAACAACTAAGAATTCTTTCCAAGTAGAGGGGTAACTTTCAGTTATCCATATATCATTGTATATTGCCAAGATCATCTCCTTTGCAGCCATCCCTAACTTATTTAGCATAACATAGTGTATATTATCTATTCCAGGAGCTGTATTTTTAGTTGTTTTAATGGATGACTCTAATTCGTCCATAGAAAATTTTTTAGTTAGACTGTGTCTTTCTGTATTTACTGGATACAATATATTTTGTCTCGGACCTGGCGGTGCAATTTTATTAAAGAAAGTTGTTGTCCATTCCCCTTCTATTGTTGAATTTATTGGTGGTTTATACACATTCTTTAGCTTTTTAACCTGTCCCCAAATATTTTTAATATCTGTGTTTCTGTTTAAAGACATGCAGAATTCTTTCCACGTTTTCTTTTTATTCTGTTGTATAATTTTTTTCGTTTGGGCTACACATTTATTATAATTAATGTAGTTTTCCATTGTTCCTTTTTTCTTGTACCGTCTTAATGCTACCTTTTGTTCTTCGACTGCCCTACTACATTCCTGATTCCACCAATGTTTATTAAATTTTGGAATAATCGATTTTCGCTTCTCTGGTATACTAATTGCATTGACCTCATTTAGTTTAGTAATAAAATCTGTATATCTGTGACTGCCTTTATGAGTTTGTGCATATTGTTCCATATGGGACGAAAAAACCTCCCAATCTGCTTTATCAACATTCCATTTTTTCCAATTAGTTTTACAATCTATATTACTTACACTAACGTTTATATTCATTTTCATACAAATTACATAATGATCTGAACCTAGTGTTGTATCGTCTACATCCCATTCAAATAAATGAGCAATATCGGTTGTACAAAAGGTAATATCTATAGCTGATTTATTAAAAAATCCCGGCCTTGGTAATACCGTTTCTTTACCAGTATTTAAATATACAGTACCACTCTCATCGCATGCTTCTAATAGATTTTTACCAGCTCGATCCGTAGTACTACAACCCCAAGCAATATTGTGGCTATTAAAGTCTCCATTAACTAAAAATGGGTTTTTTAAACTATTAAAAAAAATTTTCCAATCATTTTTAGATATAGATAACCCTGGTTTTACATAAATAGAGTATATATTTATCTTTATTCCTAAATTTAAGTGAATGGTTACCTGTTTGCACATTACATTATTGATTTTATGAAATGCTGGAGCTGGAGAAAAACCTATACCTCCTTTTAGCAGTACAGCCACTCCTCCATATCCATGACCTCTATCTTCTCGAAAAATACTACACCCTGTGAATTTAATATTTATGTTTGGTTTAAACCAGGTTTCTGACAAAAAGCATACAGATATATTCTTGTCAAAAAGATATTTCTCTAAAGTACCTTTATTTGATAAAACTGATCTACCATTCCATTGTAGGAAATTTATATTAGCCATTTCTAGTAAGAATTTTCTCTATATTATTTTTTAAAACTAACGATGTTGTATATCCTTAATCTGCGACTTGCAATGAAAACGGAATGTGACTGCATATAGTCGAGTCCTTTTTGTTTTCTATATTCGTCGTCTGCTGTCTTATTAATTGTAAAAGTCGCGGATTAAGGATGTACCAGAAAGAACTTTCAACAAGAAAAGTTTCAGATTTAAATAACTATTTACCATATTAATTTTTATTATAATGGTTAATTCTGCATATGAGACTTTTCAGTTTGTTAAAGTTTTGGTATATTACTAAGCAGTGTACAAATAACGAAAGCTACAAGATTCAAATTTGTCTGAAAATATATTCAAAGAAGTTAACTTTTAAAATTTTTTAGGATTATTTCCCATAGTCGTGTGCAGTTTCCTTCTGCACTGCTAAACACGCGTAATTGGCCATTAAAGGACATTTTATGTCCTACGCGTCCTCTGGAGTGGCGTGTATGCGGTCAGATAGGCACTACCCCCACCCCACATTCCGCTCTTACTCCGAACCACAACTTCTGAAGTATCGGGTCTTTAATAGTTGGGCGGTTATAATTAGCTTAAGGAAGTGGCAATGGGAGTTCTCTTTTGACCTTACTCGATCCATTCAACGATTGATCGTAATTCCATCTAAGTCATCTTGCTAAATGACCGCAAATGCCAATTACCTGTCACCTCAAAGAAGTATCCCGGCTTTTAGAGAAACGATTCTCTATTCATGAAACTTAAGTTTTTGGCTTACCTTATCTTTGTATACAAAGGCACATTTTGTCGAACAAGAAACTTGAATTTACATTAAGTCCCATAATAACTTAATATTAGCATCATATACATATAAGTATCTATATAATAACTACACATATATTTATATAATATATCGTCGGCTTACAAGCGAAACACACTAAGTCAATTTTTTCACGTTTGGGTTATATGCAGCATTTTATTGTATTTTTTTTACTCTTTAGACTGGTTAAACTCAGTAAGTCATACAATAACAAAAACTGTTATTTTTATTATTTTTATGTTTCTCACTAAGTCACGAAAATTATATATGATTCAGGAAAAACACATTAAGTGACTTAATGTATTTCACTTGACTACGAATGAACCTACCGACTGACTTACGCAGAGTGACTTGTTCAATCTTGTAACAGATTAATTATTTGTTTGGGTATATTGCATACGTTTTGTCAGTTTTATTTCAGTGTTTCGCGTGATTAGTTCGTTAACGGTTTTGACAATTTGTGTGTATTTATTAATTATTCCTGTAAGAGAAATGAGACGTGCTGATAAAATACTGAACATGCTAAAAAAGTGTAAGTAATATACTAACAGTATAATGTTTAAAATGTTTTTTGAATTATCTACAGTCTAGCTAGAGTCTAGAGTTTATCAATATCTAATTCTTTTGTTATCGTTTTGTAAAATCAAATATTTAACTTTTTCATTGCAAAATTGGGTTAGTTATGAATGGATTTTTACAAGTCATTTACAATTTATAAAATAAATCGTATGTCATAACTTAGTAGAACTTGTATACTTTTATTTTGTTATTAATTATATCAACAAATTATTTTATTTTTTTTTTAGAATATGTGACAGATCCAATGTCTCGATCTCCACTGAATGACACGACCAATACAAAATTGGGATCATCTTTTATAGAGAGTGTAATTGGACAAGGTTAGAATTACTTAGACCTACTTATTAATCTATTGATAATATTTTTTTGAATCAAAAGTTTTTTTTTATAAAAAATAGTGCATGTAACTTAACATTATACACCCAGTTTTTAAGAACTTTACAAACGGTAAAACTTCTGTTTCTATTTTAGAAAAAGAGGCATCCTCAGGGTTTCCAACATCATTGATTGATGCCGCCACAGAGAAGAAGATCTATCCAACTTTGACTCCAGTTGTCGAGAGAGAGATTTCAGGTAAGCAATTAATGTAGTTACTCTGTATTTGAATACCACCCAATTTTATGATAAAGTACAAGGAATATAATTTGAACCAAACAGCTATAACGGTTTTTATAGATCTTTATTATTATTAATGATTTTTACCTATCTATCTAATTAGTCTTCTTCGGTCCATCTTTGGACATAGGCCTCCCCAATCCTTTTCCACTCTTCTCTGTCCGTCGCTACAGTTATCCACCTAGAGCCCGCGTGCTTCTGACATAATCTGCCCATCTGATTTGTGGCCTTCCTCTGCTTCGTTTATATTCCCACGGTCTCCAATTTATGAGAATTTTGTTCCATCGGTATTCTTTTTGCCTTAGTTTGTCCGAAAAATCTCCATTTCAATTTTTCAACTTCTTGTCTAACATCCCTAACTTTGGCTTTCTCTCTTTTTATTCATTCTCTTTTTTATTCATTCTCTTTTTATTCATATTCGTTTCTCTTTTTATCCATTAGTCGTATGTGCAACATTTGCCTTTCCATTGCTCTTTGCGTTTTTATGATCTTGTCCATGTTTGCTTTCGTAAACGTCCACGTTTGGGAACCGTAAGTGACAACAGGAAGTACGCATTGATTATATACCTTGGTCTTAAGATGTTGTGTATATCTTTGGTTTTTAAGGATGTAGCTTAGTTTGCCAAATGCCGCCCATACCAGTCAACTCGTCTTTTGATTTCTTCTGATTTTTTACTATACTTAATAAAATAGCTAATGAATTAATTGTACTCACTGTTACATTTTGTTACAGACATATATCAACCAATCCAACCTGAGCCAACTTTGACGTCATTTTCTGTCGAACTAGATACAGCGGTAGACAAAGACGTCAGCCTAAATTCTGATAATTTTCGTCAAGATAGTCAGTCGGATCCTCCTCAAATAAGTGACCAGGATTCTGATGAATGTATGGAGGATACAGACTATATTCCTTCAGATAATGAAAGTGATAATTCAGATACCAGTGAAGATAAGTTTACAGCAGCCGATGAAAAAACAAATTTAAACGAAAATAGTCAAGTAGGACCTAAAAGAAGCCGATGGAACACCCCAAGACCATCTGTGTGGAAAAGACATGTTGCAAAAAGCAAACGAATTGAAGGAAAACCCTACAAAAGTACCACTGGTAGAATGCAAGCTCCTAAAATTCCGAAGACGGTTGATTGCTCTAAATGTCGATTCAAGTGCCAAAATAACTTTTCTGAGGAGAACCGTAAGTTGCTTTGCCAAACTTATGCGATGTTGTCATTTCAAAGACAAAAAGATTTTATATTATTGAATGTGCTTTCAAATGAAGTAAAGAGTCGCAGGCCGAGAAAAGGAGAAAATAGCAAAATGCGATCCAACACAAAATCCTACTTTCTTACAAGAATGGGAAAGAAAATTCAAATGTGTCAGAAATTTTTTTGTAAAACATTGTCTATTTCCAATATGCCTATAATTAACGCCTTTAAACAGCAGAATGAAAGCGGCGAATATAGTGGAATAGATAGAAGGGGCCGTAAGATTCCTGGCAATAAAACTTCAGAGGAACCGAGAATAAGAGCTAAAAAACACATTGAAAGCTTCCCTGTTTTGAAAAGCATACACGTTTTGTTTTGTTAAACCTGTTTTTTGTATTATACTAATGTTCTTGTTTTGTGAAAATTTACATGAAAAAAGTAAATTACTTATATAAGCAAAAATTATTGTATTATTTACAATGTGAACGAAGCCTGCAATAATCGTACGACAGTAAGTAAATAAAAAAATATACGTAAGTCATAATTTCACAGCAAAATTAAACAAGAAAAACACACTAACTTAAATGCTACATGTAAAAAGCATTAAGTCAACGTATTCAAATATAAAATTTAACAAAAATTAGTAATTTGATTTTATATAATTTACTTCTCCTAGTCAGTAATCATTATTAATACTTTATGAAAACATTCGTATAATTAAAAAACAACGTTTTTTGACTTAGTGTGTTTCGCTTGTAAGCCGACGATATATTCTATATTTATACAAAATAGATCGAAAGGTTAATCTTTGCAGATTAGTTGGAAAATAAAGTTCCAATTGAATCAAAATTCCAATACTCCAACTCTAAATAGATATTTCTCAATTTAGAAAGAAAGAAATTTAGAAAAACTGGAGTCAGTACAGTATCAAAAGTGTGCAATCTAATGTTTTTGGTACTGAATACAATTTTTTGCTTAGAATCTGAATCTGAAATGAAAAGTGAGTTTCTATATTTAAGATTTAAAACTTGTTCCCCGCCCCACTTCTTGGTGGTGAGGAGTCGTGTTTAGTGTCATTCGATGGATTATTGAAAAATTTAAAAACGTTTTTTGGCTTTAGTGTATTTCTCGAGAAATTAGACCGTTTCTACAGTAGGGTGGTGCGAAAAAAGTCAAGTTGATAATACAGTGTCGCTATAGTGCGGAAAAGTTGCGAATGGTAATTACAAAAAAAAAACAAAAAAGAAATATTCAAATCGGACTTTATCTTCCGATCCCGCAACAGGCCTAAAGATTATGAAAAAAATTAAATTTTACCATTTTTCAAAAAAAAATTATTTATCGTTCGTGTACGTTTTATTTATCGCTATAGTAGAATTTATTTACAGTTTGCATGGCAGAGTAATAAAAAAAATAGATTTACGCATTTAACCAATATCTTCCGATCCCGCAAGCTCAATCAAAATCTATAAAAATTTGAAATTTTTGATGATTTTGATAAATTAAAAAACATTTAATCTCTTTTTTCTGTTACATTGTGAATCTTTTCGCTTGTTTAGATATTGTATGACAATATTTAAACAACCCAGAACTCAAAACGAGGTGGTGGTTGCAGTTCTAGCTCCACACGCACCCCTCTCTCCAACCAACAAATGAGTGTGTGTTTTTTACATTATTTACATAATATGTACATTTCTTTTTCATGTGTTTGTGTCCAGCTATTAAACATCAACTTTGTATTGTGATTTCTTGGTAAAATCTGGCAGCATGGACCTTGATTTAAATGTTTTCCTGATGAATCCATCTGTTGATTGCCACATACATTAGCATTAGACGATGCTTCCGTGGGCAACTTTAGACATCGCTCGTCAGCTTGCATGTGGCAGGGATAGTTTTGTACATTCCAGTCTGGCATGTATCCCGATGTAATGCAAGGAGTTATATCTTCATTTGAAACTCTTCGAAGAACTGGTGGAGGAGATAGTTTTGTAACATTCCAGTCTATTATTTCAGTGTAGTCCTGTGCTTGAAATTTTAAAGTAGGAGGGATGAAATTTCTAATACTTTTGCCCTTGGCTTTAGTCTGTCCGGCTTTTAACACTCTCCTGGGCCCTAGGTCTCTAATGTATTTTCCTTTCTCCCTACTACTTGAAATTTTGAAGCACAGGACTAAACTAAAATAATAGACTGGAATGTTGCAAAACTATCTTCTCCACCACTTCCTCGAAGAGTTTCAAATGAAGATATAACTCCCTGTATTACATCGGGCGACATGTCAGAATGGAATGTTCAAAATTATCCCTGTCACAAGCCAGCTGATCAGCGGTATCTAAAGTTGGCCACGGAAGCATCGTCTAATGCTAATGTATGTGGTCCTCAATCAAGTGATGGATGCATCAGGACAATATTTAAATCAAGGTCCAGATTTTACCAAGAAATCACAATGCAAAGTTGGTGTTTGAGAGCTGGACACAAACAGATGAAAAAGAAATGTAAATAATATAAAAACACACTCATGGGTTGGTTGGAGAGAAGGATGGGTGTGGAGCTAGAAGTGCAACCACCCCCTCGTTTTGAGATCTGGGTTGTTTAAATATTGTCATACAATATCTAAACAAGCGAAGAGCTTCACAATGTAACAAAAAAATAAGATAACTAAATGTTTTTTAATTTTTCAAAATCATCAAAAATTTCAAATTTTTATAGATTTTGATTGAGCTTGCGGTATCGCAAATATCCGTTAAATGCTTAAAACATTTTTTTTAGTACTCAACCATGCAAAGTGTAAATAAATTTTACTATAGCGATAAATAAAACGTACTCGAAGGATAAATAAAAATTTAAAAAAAAAGGTAAAATTTTATTTTTTTTTTCATAATCTTTAGGTCCGTTGCGGGATCGGAAGATAAAGTCCGATTTGAATAATTCTTTTTTTGTTTTTCTTGTAATTACTAATCGCAACTTTTCAGCACTATAGCGATACGGAATTATCAACTTGACTTTTTTCGCACCACCCTATTCAACAATTTACCTAGGGTATTCAGATAAATCGTATTTTTCCGATTATAAAGCCATCTATCAAGAATTCGAAAAAACTGTTCCAAATAAAAGGTACTTCTTTTTGCCAAAATCAAAATGTGCAATAAAAATGGGGATTCCGATTTAATATTTTAAACTGATGTCACGCCACACACCCAGGAATCAGTGTGGGAGTCATTTTCCACCCACAACTCCTAGCCATAATCTCACATATCACATGAGGTTTTAAACTCCGTTTGATATACTTTTGCCTTGTTAGAGTCCCGTCAATAACCGCTAATTCTATGCGTTTACCTGCCATAATATGTACATGTACCTGCATAAATCATAAGGTCGCGTCCATAGTGTACGCTGGTTTCCGAGTCAGAAAGCCGACTACGAGTCGGTGTAGCTAAATCCTTCGTATTTAAATAGTCCTGTCCAAATGTGCCAGCGCGCTGACAACTAAATTAATACGAATGATAATTCGCACACCGACTCTCCGGTTGTCTGGCGGTTAGTGATGCTGATTATAGTTACTGTCGAGTATTCGTTATACAAATCGTTACTTTTGTATAAAGTAATCATTTAAAGTATTCGTTACTTTGATTACTTTGTATTTGAGTACCGGTAATCATATCGAGAATCGCATTTCTCGGTACATATTTTGTGTTAGTATTAGCAAGATACTTTGATTACTATGATTACTCTTGTATTTGAGTACCGGTAATCATATCGAGAATCACATTTCTCAGTATTTCGGGTAAGTATAAGATCCGATATAATGACCTTCACCGATCTATTTAATGGATAGAAATTAAATGATATGTAATTGTTCTGTCATTGCTGCTCCACAATATCAGTAATCTCGAGTAAACTGTTTGCATCAATTAAGTGCCAAAAACAAACCCTCGAAACTCTACATGACGTACTTTAGCAGTAACCCTCGGCACCCAGGTGCTTTGAAGGTCGGTTCTGATTGCAAATTCGTGTTCAGTGACCCTAATAAGATACACCGAAATAATAAGATAATACACCGAAATAAGAAAATCTGGCCCTTAATATACTGATTTTAACATGTTTATGCATTTTTCCATGCGTTTTATACACTTTAAAATATAATAATGCATTTCCACCTATTTTTTTATTCTAGACCTTTTTCCAGACGTCATTGTAAATACAATGCAAAGTCTCTATGTACCTACTATATGATTGTGTTTCAATTTATCAATCAAAGATAGAAAAAAATTTTTAATTTTTTTAATATAACGCGGGCACATAAATTTGATACACCCTGTATATTGATTTGTAAATATTTATTAGAAGTTAGCTTTCAACGCAAAATGGTTTCTTCTTAATGAATTTTTCCATGAAGAATATTAAAAACATTTTTGTAAATAAAAGTGAAGTGAAAGTTATTTAGGATTAGTATTTTAAACCGATTGTTTATTACGGGAAAGACAGAAGCCATAGGTAATTAGTTCTTAGAAAATTAAGGTAAAGAAAGTTTGGAATTTTAAATATGTTTGTTTAATGATAGGAATATTTAGATAATTTCCGAAAAGTCATAAGTTTTGAGTAGAAATATTGTTTGATAGAATGACTGGATTTTTTCGAATGAAACAGAGGAAGAGTGGAGAGAGAAATGTTTCTGATTGGCTTGGAAATTTGGAATGGGGAAAGTTTTGTTTGAATGTTGAGACAGTTTGGAAACGAAAATATTAGTGTGTTACAGTCAGCCGAGAGGAGAAGTCAAAAGTTTTCGTGAGTAATTCAGAAGCAAGTACTAGTGGTTGTGTTTGATAAGTGAGAGTAGCTGAAAAGTGGAACGAGAGACAAATCAAATAGAGAAGAAATACCTCTTTGATTCTGTAAAGTCCAAGAGAGTAAGTTACAAGAATTATCGTTATTAAAAATATTTGTGACACCAAGTAAAAAAGATACTTGGGTCTCAGGAGATTATTGTTGAGAGAAAGAGAGGAGAAAGATTTGGAGTTTATTGAACGAGTCCTGGTCAAAGGAAGCCTGGCTTGTGTTTTGAAGAAATAGTTACTGGTATTCTGCTGGATTGTTTGCTGAGAACGGAGAGGGCTTTGATTGGTAGCCTAACATAATCAACAAGGAGGAGCTGTTTGGGTCAAGAGGAGACATCATTGTGTGTGAATCAAAAAGGTCAGTCAATAACCTATGTGATAGATTTTTTTTATAATCAGAAGTTAATTTTTTTACGTAAAAGCATATGAATTTAAGATTCCAACATTTCAAAAATTTAATAGGAAGTATAAGTAATTTTGCGAATACCAAATTTGTTTGTTTAGCTGGGTTTATTAATGGTATCAAGAACAAAGCGATAAATATTTGTTTGAATTAGATTAATTTATATGGTAAAAGTTTCTTTTGGACAGTTATGCCCACATAATTTAATTGATAAATTTACAGAACATTGCTTTTGATAATAAAGGTAATTGTATGTTTTTATTTATGATTTTTCTATTTATTTCCTTTTCCTATTTTATCCCGATAAGGATCAACTAGATATAAATACCTGGGATAGATAGATAGAAATACCTGGGACATGAAATTACGATTGGCAGGGATAACCAGACTCATGAGCTGAAGAGAAGAATCGGTCTTGGGTGGGCAGCATTTGGAAAACTGAGAGAAACTTTTAAAAGTGAGTTACCCACATGTCTAAAGAGAAAGGTATTCGATCAGTGCGTCCTCCCAGTCTTGACGTACGGATCAGAAACACTTACCTTAACTAAAGCCTCGGCTACCAAACTAAGAGTCACGCAGAGAAGAATGGAGCGGTCAATGTTAGAAATAACTCTGCGAGACAAAATCAGAAACGAAGAAATCAGGAGAAGAACAAAGGTGACTGACGTCATCGAGAGGATAGCCAGGTTGAAGTGGAGATGGGCAGGACACGTAGCCAGAATGACAGATGGGCGATGGACGAAGAGGTTATTGGAATGGAGGCCAAGAGAAGACAAGAGAAGCGTCGGTCGACCGCCTACAAGATGGACTGACGACTTAAGAAAGGTAAATAAAAACTGGATGAGGGCGGCGCAGGATAGATGGGGTTGGAAACGAGGGGAGGAGGCCTATGTTCAGCAGTGGACTTTTGAGGCTGGATGATGATGAAGGATCAACTAAGAGATACTGAAACCACGAGAGAAGATAAGTATAACATAAGATAATTTAGAAATTTTTTAATTTTTTTAAAGGCACCCTGAGATTCTTTCTTAAGTTTTATGTATGATTTGCGTTAATTAAATAATTGATCAAGTAAATAATAATTAATATAAAAGTAATAGAAAGCAGATCATAACAATATTTAAAAATATATTTATTCCTGTGTTTTTAGTGTTAAATGCCCTGGTCTAATAAAAACAGTGCCATACCTACATTTAAAATTAAAGTTGATGATCATAGTCTAGAAATATTATCATTTCTACATATTTTCCGGTCAGTCTAAGCTATTTTTTTAGGCCTGATAAGAATAGTGTGTATTTATTATTAAAATCTAATGTGTTGCATTTTTATTTTCAAAAGAACTAACATCTGTGAAATTCTGTGAATTATCTACCTCGACAAATCTTATAGATATCTGTTTCTGGGTGCATGCTTTGGTAAATGATATACCTCCCTCTGTTTCAGCTACTTCTCAGCGCCCTGTAATCCTGTAAAACTCTTCATAGCATTCGCCCTTCATAGATAAAATATTAGTTAACTGTACTGATACCGAACACTCGTGGAATACCGGTCCGACTCCGATATCAACCAAGTAGATACAATACTACTCAAAATCAAAATAGGTACTCGATCTGATACGATTAGTACGAAGTAACGAAGTAATCAGAGTAATCAAAGTAATCAAAATAACGATTTACCTCTCTGTATAGTAATCGTTACTCTCGTTATTCGTAAGTAACGAGTACTTTGTAACGAATAGTTACTTTTTCAACATCACTATTGGTGGTACACTATGGACGCGCCCTTACACTGCCACGCTGGTTTCCGAGTCACTTTGGACAGGCCCGTTTAAATGCGGAGGATTATTTGCACACGGACTCGGCCCTGACTTCGAAAACCAGTGTGCACTTTGGACGCGCCCAAAGGCAGTATTATGGGACCAGTGTTGCCCATCGTCGGATAATTATCCGATTTGCGTACCTTTTTGAGAGTTGTCGTATCTTCTTCGTATCTTAAAATAAATCGGATATTTGCGTATATTTTTCAGTTTATCTACCATCTACCAAAACTTCCTCATCCATATATTCTCAACACCAACAACACATTAATTTTCTTTGGTTCCACCCAAATTTTTATACTGGATGAATGTTAGTGACATCAGATACTTTTCATCTTTTGACAAAAGGGACATATGCCAATTATTTTGTTTAGAATTTAAATGCACAAGTGCGTCCACTTAAGGCATACTAATCCAATTCAAATTTCAAAAACCGTCTGCCGTCCGATGTTATTTAGTTTTTAGTTTTTAGTCTTTAAACTTATGAAAGCTAATTCACGCACGATTTAGTTTTATTTTCATTTTATGTAGTGCAGTGCTTAAGTAAACGTCTGTTGAAATAAGTTTTGGTTTGTGAAAACACTTTCCGGCACAGAAACGTCACTTTTCGGCACACTACTGTCAGTTATTCTGTGAGAAAATATTAAGTTTGTTAACATGAAAGTGTGCAAAAAAATACATTTGGAATAGTGGTTGTAGAAAAATCTACTTATTTGAAACTAATAATATCTAGATATCTACTAGTTAACTCAAAAATTCTTCAAATTTTTTGCCTATAAAAATTATTTAGTCGGGCATTAAACGTTGAATGCACCACGGGTATTATGGATAATAACTTTGATATCTTAATAACTACAAGCCTGTCAAATACATTTCTATTGTTTTAATTGTAATAAATCTTTAGTTGTTAAATAATCTTTAAACGTATTCATTTTTTTCGAATCCTGAGAAAACTAATAAATATTTTTGAAAAATTTTAACCCAGAATGAAAGATTACATTATTACCGAGGGCCGAAAGTCCCCTAGAATAAACAAAATGTTTCTTTTGAATGAGATATTTGAAATTAAAAATCAAACTCAATATTCTCTTTTCCTTTCACCCCTGTAACTTATTAGAATAAAAATTATAGAAGTCTTCAGGGACTTTAGGCCCTCCGTAATAATGTGATATTTCATTCTGCGTTTAAATTTTTAAATAATACTTATTAGCTTTCTCAGGACTCGAAAAAATAATGCATTTTAAAAGCATTGACCAGAAATTTTGCGCCTATGCTATTAATGTAGCTGTAGTTTTTTTTTGTATTGATTTATTTATTATTTATTTTCCTAGTATTTAGTTTTAGGTAGTTATTACGTTTTAATAAAATAATATTTAAAAGTGTTTTTTTTTACTTAAATAATTATAATAAATATAACGATCCAAATAATGAAATATTTAGATTTATTTATTTATTTAGAACTTAACACTTACGATAATACAAAATACGAATAATAGGTTTGTTCTAGTATCAGTTTCAAATGGTTTGAAACCATCAGCGAATAGTGGACCAGCGCGAGTAGAGGGGATAGCACTGGTGACTGTATTATGTTCTCTCACTGACCAACTGTTTGCTGACGGTTTCTGACTAGTTTGACTGTTCGCTAGAACAAACCTATTATAATAATAGTAAGTAAATAGTATTTACATACATGAATTAGGTATAATCAGCTAGGATACGAGATTTTCATCCATAAAGGAAAATTTTTAAACTGTGAAACAGAGAATCCAGTAGATTAAAGGGCCGATTGTTCGAACGCTACTCAGAAATGGAATCAACTGATCATTATCAAATATTTAATTACTGTCAATGGCAACTTTGATTGGGTTGCTGAAAATATAATTGATTACAATTATGAGATTAATTGATTAATTAATCAATTAATTATATTATCATAATGATAACTGATTCCAATCAACTGATTGGCGTACGAACAACGGATTTTGTTATTTGATGGTTGTTAAGGGAACTAAAAGAATAACATTGGCAACATTGATTTTAATAACAGAATAATTTTTGACCTAGCGTACCTTTTCGTGACAAATCGGATATTTTTCGAGCGATCATCGGATAATCTAGAGAAATGCGATTGGCAACACTGTATGGGACGGGCATCTCTACAAAACGCAGCTCTTCGCAAATCCACCGAAATTCTCATCTGAAAAGCAGAAAATCCCAAAACTGTTGAGGGAGCGGTATGTGTCTTTGAGCCCACTGGAGGCGGTCTATATGTCTAGGTTGCCGCTGAGGAACTCTTATTGGCCGAAAACTTCTTAAACCTGACTAAAAGTCTTCTTCTTATTGTAGGCAACGATACTCTGACGCATGTAGCATTGCTGAAGTCTCTTTGGAGGGTTGGTATAGGTATATAAGAATTTGACAGATATTTATGTTTAATATCTACTTCAGTATGGCTTAATATTTTGGGGTTGCTCATCTCATTTTGAACGGGCATTTATAGCTCAAAAGAAAGTTTTAAGAAGTATGTATGGCGTTCCATTTTCGGATAGTTGCAAGCCATTACTTAAGAAGTCTAATATTTTAACACTACCTAGCCTTTTAATTTTCCAATTAATATTGCAGATTGAGGAAAACAAGCTCAAGTTTGACAGAAATGAGGACATTCACTCACATGATACTAGAAGTAAATCAAATTTTCGACAACCTTTCTCTAGATTAGGTGTATACCAACATGCACCTGAATATATTGGAATAGAATGTTACAATAAAATAGTAAATATATTAACTCTCAGTAATTCTTCACATAAAGGTTTTCGCCAAATTGTGTATTCATTTTTAATGGAAATGGACAACACATTCTACAGTATTGATGGATTTTTAAATTTTTAACCTTTTTGCAAAAATAGTTCTAAAATTTTTATTTGTAACTTTTATTTATTTATTTCTTATTTATTTTATTGTAATCACTGTTTTATTTTAATCATGTTTTCCTAATTACTTTTACTATATATTATACTCTATTATACTAAAATTTTGACTAGTCCGATAAGATTTATACATTTTTTTTGTAAGAATTGTGTAAACTTTGTGGATGAATAAATTATTTCTATCTATCTAAGGACAATTTATGTTTCATTTCGATTCAGAGGCAAGGCACAATCTACAGATGATATCTATAGATATGTTTCAAATGAAACGGGAATCTCTGAAACGGGGCTCTGAATCAAAACGAAACGAAATTGTCCTTTTAGGGGAAATTTCCAAAATATATTGAAATCCACGATGACAACGCTGCCGCGACATCTATTAAAGAAAATTGGAAAGTCCCAAATGCAGAATCCATTATTATAATATAATAATAGACACTAATTTAAATCTGAAACTTTCCTTATTAGAACCTAGGGTTCTTCAATATGCAATCACCAAAAAATCACAAATCAATGAAAGCGGAATATGATATTTGTCGTCTCTATGCCTTGTAAATTGTAAAAGGCAGATATTTAGGATGTTATCAGAAAGATGTTCTAATAAGGGAAGTTTCAGATTTAAATTAGTGTCTATTATTATATTTAATAATGAATTCTGTATTTGGGACTTTCCTATTTTCTTTGATAGATGTCGCGGCAGCGTTCTCATGGTGGATTTCAATATATTTTGGAAATTCCCCTTAAAAGGACCATCTCCTTTCGTTTTGATTCAGAGGCGGGTAAGCATCTGCACCGATGAAGTTCTAAACAGAAACAGCTATCTGTATGATTGTGCCTTGCCTCTGAATCGAATAGACGAGGGCATTTAGCACAAAATAAATAAATTTTTAAATACAGCATATAGAGACTTGCAGACTTGCAGTTTTTTGCATTATATTCAGGATGACGTCAGGAAAAAAGTCTACTCTTCAAAAATGGGTGGAAATGCATATTGCACTAAAAAGTGCATAAAATGCATCCAAAATTGCATAAATATAAAATTAAAGTCAAAATCAGTATACTAAGGAACAAAATTTATTATTTGGGCGGTTTTTGGGGTCACTGAGTACGATTACGCAATCAGAACTGACCCCCGGTTCACCTGGTGCCCAAGGTCACGGCAAGAGACGTCATCTTCTGGAGTTTCGATGGTTTTCGGCATTAAATCGATGCAAACGGATTATTTACGGGTTTTAGGAGTCACTAAGTACTAATATGCCATCAGAATTGACCTACAGAGTACCTGGTGCCCAGGGTCGCTACTAACGCACGTCATCTTCTGGAGTTTCGAGAGATTTCGGCACTAAATTGATGTAGCTGGATTACTCGGGGGATTTTTGAGGTAGTTAAATACGAAGATGCCATCAGGACAGACCTTAGGATCACCTGGTGCCCAAGGTCACTGTAAGGGACGTCATCTTCTGGAGTTTCGAGGGCTTTCGGTATTAAATTCGTGCAAACAGATTACTCGGGGGTTTTTGAGGTCGCCAAACACGAATATGCCATCAGAATAGACCACCGGATTACCTGGTATCCAAGGTCACAGCAAGGGACGTCACCTTCTGGAGTTTCGAATGCTTTCGGTATTAAATTGATGCAATTGATGCAAACGGATTACTTACGGGTTTCTGGGGTCGCTAAGCACGAATATGCCATCAGAATTGAATTCCGGAATACCTGGTGCCCAGGATCGCTACTAAGGCACGTAATCTTCTGAAGTTTCGAGTGTATTCGGCATTAAATTGATGTAAACGGATTACTCACGGGTACTTTGGGGTTGGTAAACACGAATATGATATCAGAACTTAACTCCGAAGTACCTGGTGCCCAAGGTCGCTACTAGGGCACGTCATCTTCTGGGGCTTCGAGGGTTTTTGGCATTTAATTGATGCAAATGGATTACTGGAGGGTTTTAGATGTCGCTAAACACGAATATGCCATCAGAACCGACCAGCTGTGTACCTGAAGCCCAAGGTCACTGCAAGGGAGGTCCTCTTCTGGAGTCTTGAGGGATTTTGGCATTAACTTGATAAAAATGGATTACTCGGGGGGTTTTTGTGGTGTTAGACACGAATATGCCATCAGAACAGACCACCGGATCACCTGCTGCCAAAGGCCATTGCAGGGGACGTCATCTTCTGGACTTTCGCGGGATTTCGGTATTAAATTGATGCAAACGAATTACGTACGGGTTTTTAAGGTCGCTAAACATATCGGCTAATCATAATTGAACTTCGGAAAACCTGGCGCCCAGGGTCGCTACTAGGGCACGTCATCTTCTGGGGTTTCGAGGGCTTTCGGCATTTAATTGATGAAAATGAATTACTGGAGGGTTATTGAGGTCGCTAAACACGAATATGCCATCACAAACAACCCTTTTGCACCTGATGCCCAAGGTGAGCATCTGACTACACGGGACGTCATCTTCTGAAGTTTTAAAAAATTTCGGCATTAAATTGATGAAATAAATTACTCGGTGGTTTTTGAGGTCGGTAAATACTAACATGCCATCAAAACAGACCATCGTAGAACCTGGTGCCCAGAGTCACTGCAAGGGGCGTCATCCGCTAGGCGAGGTTTTCGGTACTATATTGATGCAAACAGATTAGTTATAGGTTTTTGGGGATGCTGAATACGAATACCCATCAGAGCAAACACCGGAGGACTTGGTGCCTAAGGCACGTCATCTTGTGGAGTTTCATCATCAAAGGTTTTAGGTAAGTACTCAATTGATGCAAACAGATCACTCACGAGTTTTTGGGGTTGCTAAACACAAATACGTCATCAGAAGAGACACCGGAGCATCTGGGCCTGAGGCACATTATCATGTGGAGTTTCGAGGGTTTTCGGCATTAAATAGATTCAAATGAATTACTCGTAGGTTTTTGGGGTTGCTGAAGACAAATACGCCGTCAGAACACTCACCGGAGCACGTGGTGTCTAAGGTTTATCATCTTATGGAGTTTTGAAAAATTTTGGTACTAAATTGATGTAAACGAATTGCTCATGGGTTTTTGGGTTTACGGAATACGAACTCTACTATGTTGATCTATTTAATTTTTTACATGAGTTTTATTATGGGTTGACATTATTAGTGATTACCGTAATCACTAAATACTCCAGAATTCCTCATGTAAGCCATATTCGTGTTCAACAACCCCAAAACCAAAAAGTAATCCATTTTTTATCAATTTAGTACCGAAAATTCTCGAAACTCCAAAAGATAATGTGCTTTAGGCACCAGGTGCTTCGGTGTCTGTTCTGATGGCGTTTTCGTGTTCAGGTACCTGAAAAACCCATGAGTAATCCATTTTCATCAATTTAGTACCGCAAACCCTCAAAACTTCAGAAGATGACCTGCCTTAAGCACCAGATGCTGCGTGGGTTGGGTCTGATGGCATATTCATATTCAGCAACCCCAAAAACTCAAGAGTAATCCGTTTGCACTAATTTAGTACCGAAAACTAGCGAAACTACAGAAGATAACGTGCCTTAGGCACCAGCTTCTCCGGTGTGTGTTCTGATGGCGTATTTATGTTCAGGAACCCAAAAAACCCATGAGTAATCCATTTGCATCAATTAAGTACAGGTAACCCTCGAAACCCTAGAAGATGACGTGCCCGAGGTACAGGTGCACTGGTGTCTATTTTGATGACGCAATCGTGTTCAACAAAATACGATTAGTAAGTATTCTCTTTGCATCAATTGAATGCCGAAAACCCTCGGAAATACAGAAGATGACCTGCATTAGGCACCAGGTGCTCCGAGGGTGAGATCTGGCGTATTCGCGTTCAGCAACCCCAAAACTCTGAATAATCCGTTTGCATCAATTTAGTACCGAAGACTCTCGAAGCTCCAGAAGATTACGCCCCTAGCAATAACCTTGGGCACCAGGTTCTCAGGGATTCGGTTCTGATGGCATATTCGTATTTAACGACCTCAAGAACCCCTCAGTAATCCATTTGCATCAATTTAATGCTGAAATTTCTCGAAACTCCAGAAGGTGACGTCCCTTGCAGTGACCCTGGGCACCAGGTGCTCCGTGGGTCTATTCTAATGGCATATTCGTGTTTAGCGACCTCAAAAACTCCCCAAGTAATTAATTTGCATCCATTTGCATGACGTGCCCTAGTAGCGATCCTGGTTCAATTCTGATATCATATTCATGTTTAGCTCCAAAAAAACGTAAGTAATTCGTTTGCATCAATTTAATACCAAAAGCCCTCGAAACTCCAGAAGGTGACGTCCCTTGCAGTGACTTTGGGCACCAGGTGATCGAGAGGTCTATCCTGATGGCATCTTCGTGTTTAACCACCTCAAAAACCCCCCGAGTAGTCCAGTTACATCAATTTAGTGCCGAAATCCCTCGAAACTCCAGAAGATGACGTGCCTTAGTAGCGACCCTGGGCACCAGGTACTCCGGAGGTCAATTCTGATATCATATCCGTAATAAGCGACCCCTAAAACCCGTGAGTAATCCATTTGCATCGATTTAATGCAGAAAACCATCGAAACCCCAGAAGATGACGTCTCTTGTCGTGACCTTGGGCACCAGGTGATCCGGTGATAAGTTCTGATGGCGTAATCGTATTCAGTGACCCCAAAACCCCCCAAATAATAAATTTTGTTCTTTAGTATTCTGATTTTGACTTTATTTTTATATTTATGCAATTTTGGATGCATTTTATGCACTTTACAGTGCAATTATGCATTTCCACCCATTTTTGGATAGTAAACATTCTGAACATAATGCAAAAACTGCAAGTCTCTAGGTGCTGTAGTTAAAAATTTATTTATTCGGGTGTTTTTAGTGCTAAATGCCCTGGTCTAGAATTTAAACATAAATTATCCTTTAATGCACTTATATTTTTACTCATATTGAGAGTACTAAGACCCTTTTTTGGTATCTTTTCCTAGACCAATGAAAGCGGAATGTGATTGCATATTGTAGAATCCTTTCCGCTTTCTATATTCGTCGTCTCTATGCCTTGTAAATTGTGGAAGGCAGAGATTTAGGATCTTAACAGAAAGATGTTCTAATAAGGAAAGTTTTAGATTTAAATTAGTGTCTATTATTATATTTAATACTAGATTCTGCATCTATAGGCCAGGAACCGAAGCTTTTCACCTTGCAATTTTTACAGAATGGATCGATTTGCCTGAAAATTTGAGAATAAGTAGTGGACAGTCCAAGGATCAAAATCTATATGATGCCGAAAGGCGCTTTTACCATGGGGGTAGTTTTCGATTTATTCGCTATCGAAAGTGTTAGTTTTGTACATATAGAAAAAGCAATGTTTTTCGATATACTCATTTACGATTCACTCAATTTTTGCCATAGAAAAATGTTTTTCAAACCAAGTTCTTGGGAATTAAATAATCTACAATTTTATATTGAAAAATTTTTTCGTATCTCTGATGCTAATCTTGCTATTCTGAAGAAAAGGTCATTTTTTTCAAACTACAAAAATTCGTTATTAGCTTTTAACTCCAGTTTTTTTTTAAACTAATCATTCTAAGCCACTCAAACTTCTAGAATCTATTAATAATACATAAATAAATAAGAATGAATAAGGCCAACGACTAAAAACACCGCTACCTTACATTATTATGCTTCTAATTGGATTTCTCCTTTTTTTTTTCAAAAAATATGTTGATTTTTTAACCCTAATTTTTTATTTTTTATCTTACAAAGTTTGGTAAAAAATAATTTTGTAGGTTTTTACAAGATCTATAAGCCTATTAATATTAAATCTTTTTAAAATCCTCAGTCGCAAAAAAGTGACTTTGAAAGGGTTGGTAAAAGTGGTTTTTACATGTTTTACAAATTTTAATTGTCAATAGATCACTCTATTTTTGTCGTAGAAAAATTTTTTGCAAACCAGGTTCTTTTGGAAACCAGTTCAGGAGAATTAAATAAGCTACAATTTCATATTTAAACATTTTTTCGTATCTCTGATGCTAATCTTGCTATTCTGAAGAAAAGGTCATTTTTTCCAAACTACAAAAATTCGTTATTCGCTTTTACCTCCATTTTTTTTAAAAACTAATCATTCTAAGCCGGTCAAACTTCTAGAACCTATTAATAATACATAAATAAAAAAGACCAAATAAGGTCAATGACTAATTTTAATTAGAGTGGTGATTAGGGGCTTGCTTGCGATCACTTTTTCGCTGAAAAAAATAGGGACTGACATTCTTTTCATTATGTCACTTAATTTTTGAGCTAGAGACTTTTTTTTATTTCTGGAGATAGATATTTTTAAGTACTTTAAATTAGTTTAAAAAAGTTGTCCTCGAAAAATGCATAATTTTCCCGTCTTTTGACTTTGAAACTACAATATTTAGCATTTGACGAAGAAGAGCTAACATATTATAATAAAGTATAGCTCGATTATTATTGGTCTTAAAGAAATTTAAAAAAAAACGATTTTGTTAATTTTTTTAAAAGGTACATTTTTGTTAAATAAAGTTGTTCTGATAAAACGAAAAATTTTGGAGTTATTAGCAGAAAACTTATTAAAAACATTGATTTTTTCGATATAAAACTAACACTTTCGATAGCGAATAAATTGAAAACTATCAATTTTATCAAAAAATGTATAGAACGTTTTTTGCTTAGAATGAACGTTTCTACCAACTTTTGCAATTAAAATATAATAAAAAATTTCCACCCCCGAGATGGGCTGGCAACCATTTTTGTTGCTCATTGGTACCTCGGGGTCTACCAGAGTGAGACTGGTATTGAATTTGTCTCCAGAAACCTATTCCATATCGTTCACTCCTTTAACCACTCGTTTTTCCACAAACTCCTGTGAATAGTCTTCTTCAACTCAAGCGATAATTCTTGCTACTCAGAAATTAAATTACAATTCATTATACATCACGTTTTCACAAATTTTACCCAAAATAATTTTTTTAAATGGTCATACTTTGGCAAAGGCAGATCAATTAAAATGACCAAATAAAATAAGAACTTAAAAAAGGTGTATTTTATATGAAAAAGGCCTATTGTGATAAGGATGCGAATTTATAAAAGTGTAAAAATCGTAAATACAAGGGG